>NC_092128.1:81340955-81643986 GCF_043159975.1 Macaca nemestrina | reverse complement strand
CACCTTTGTTTATCTGAAGACTTCTCCTTCATCCTTTTAGGAATGATCCCATGATGCTATGAATTCTTCTGTCTCTTATAAACCCTCTACATAACAATTTAACATATGAGTAAGTGAATGTCTTTCAATATCTTTAATATGAAGTAGATTCAAAAGTAAATCTGGTGAGAAGAAACAAACACAGGAATCTTATTTTTAAAGGGAAAACTAGATCCCACAATTTCTTTACAGTTACAAGCTTCAGAAAAAGTCATATCTTCAGCCAACATGCTCAATGCTTTACATGAAACTCAAACTTCCTTTTAAAAAAGATCCACATTTACAGACTATGTCACAACAAGGCCCTTGATATAATCAGGCAATTTTGCAGTTCTTTAATAACTGACATAAATGAGTAACCTGAAAAGGAAAATATGGGTCTGGAAGATTTCAGGAAGTCACTTAAGGAAAGTTATTGACTGATATAATTTCACTTGCTTGTGACTGAATCCCATTGATTTAGTCCTTTGTAGGCCTATCTTCCTTGTGTAGCTATCTTTGTCAATCTGATTCACTGGGCAATTACAGGGAGTGCCTACCACTTTCATTCAAAGCAGAACTTCTCCTCTTGCTATGATTCAGAGAGAATATACTTAAAGAATTACTTTCATGTAGCTCGATTAATCACTTCTCACAGAGCTCAACTGGCTGCCTATTTATTAATTAAATCACACTGAAGGCTTCATGGAGGCTTCACACATAATCTTAAGTATAAAAAAAAAACACACATACACACATAAAGAAGGCATGAACAGGCTAAGTGCAGTGGCTCATGCCTGTAATCCCAGCACTTTGGGAGGCCAAGGCGGGCGGATCACCTGAGGTCGGGAGTTCGAGATCAGCCTAACATGGAGAAACCCCGTCTCTACTAAAAATACAAAATTAGCCGGGCTTGATGGCACATGCCTGTAATCCCAGTTTACTCAGGAGGCTGAGGCAGGAGAATCGCTTGAACCCAGGAGGTGGAGGTTGTGGTGAGCCAAGATCACGCCACTGCACTCCAGCCTGGGCAACAAGAGTGAAACTCCTTCTCAAAAAAAAAAAAAAAGAAAGAAAGAAAGAAAAGAAAAGAAAAAAAAAAGAATGCATGAACAATTCTACACTAAAGTCACACCATAAAGTCACACTTTTAATAGTATATTCATGAGGCAATAATCAACCATTCTAACTTTCTCCTCTTCTACTCATAATACTTTTATCAAACTTGCCTAAGTATTTTAAGAATATAGACATACGTTAAGTATCTCATTTAAAAAATGTTTCCAGAGTTCTAAATTTCACTTGTTACACCTTTTTTGTCCTTTTTTTTCCTTTTTGTGGAGAATGGAGTCACACTTTGCTGCCCAGGCAGGTCCTGAACTCCTGGGCTAAAGCTATCGTCCCACATCTGCTTCCCTAAGTGCTGGGATTACAGGTATGAGCCACCATGCCCAGCTGAATTTCACCTTTTAGAGAAATCATGGTGTGTTCAAATACGATCCAAGTTTTAAAAGATATACATATATAAAAGTCAATGAATTGTTTGTGCCTCAATGCATATCCTTACACCTTATTTAGTATACTGCATAACTAACTGAAATTATATACACAAAAAGCTGATAACTTTAATGTTTTGAGGAAGAGATTTGATGTTTATTTCATTTGAATATGAGTTGCCCTACTCAGTGGTGGTTCCTGATAAAATGTTTGTCTTAGGTTTTTATTTGCTGTGGCTAACCGATCAGGGCTACTTTTTAAAAATATCTAATTAATCTTTGAGTGTGTCTGTGGTCAAAATGAGGCTCTACTTAAATGTTACATTCATGAGATTAACGTACTTAAATTTTTGCTGAAGAATTTTATTTTACTCAGACTCCTACCATTCTAAAATAATACCATGCTCATTTTTTGCTCTCTTCTAATCTCTAGCCACTTATATGTAACAATTTAGTAGCATATACTTAGGACATAAAACAGGTTTCTTCATTCCTATATAAATATCTTATAATCTATAAATCTAAAGAAGATACATAATTTTTTAATACTGATTTGTTATAGTTTATCACTACCCTCCTATACAATGTTTTCAGTTGTTTTTATTTAGGGAGTTACATGTTTTTGGTGGGAATAATTTTCCTAATATAACTATAGCTATAAATGTCTTTTTATATTAGCATTTCTTTATTTCCTTATCATAAATTCCCAGGAGGAGGGTTATTATGATTTAAAAAAATTTCATGACTAACAAAACCAAAACAGTAAGAAAATGAAATTCTTCATTAAAATGAAAAAGCAGGATTATAAATGAAATACATTACATTTATAAAAGACATTTAAAAATGGATGAAAACCAAAAATACTCTGTTATTTTCATTAGTTATTAATGCATAAAAATTTGACAATTTGTCATGTTGGGAAATAGGACAGTGTGTGTGTGTGTGTGTGTGTGTGTGTGTGTGTATGTGAACAATACACATTACCTTCTGAAGTTAATACAGTCTGCCCTGCGTATCTGCAGGTTCTGCATCAATGGATTCAACCAACCATGGATGGAAAATATTTGGGAAAAAAAAAAAATAAAAAATAGCAATACAACAATAAAAAAATACAAATAAAAAACAATATGGTATAACAACTATTTACATAGCATTTACATTGTATTAGGTATTATAATAAGTATTTAGAGATAATTGAAAGCATACAGAAACAGAAGCATAAGTTATATGCAAACATGATGGCATTTTACACAAGGGACTTGAGCATCTTCAGATTTTGATATCCAAGAGTGGTCCTGGAACCAATGCCCCACGGATATGGAGGGATGACTGTAACAATGATAACTCTGCAGTTATATTTTATACTGAATGAAACAAAGTGGACTATTCTATAAATTAGAACTTGTAAAATTATGTTTTATAAACAATAATTGTCCTGGGTAACTTTTAATTGTTATGTTAGTTTCAAGTTATACATTTTAAAAATCTTTTTGCCCCCATTCAACTTCTTAAAGTAATCATAATGTTCCTAAATTATGTATTTCTTATTACATATTTCAAAATGTTTATCCAATGCCAGAAAAGAGTGACAAAGTCTCATACATGTGTCCATGTGTATCACATACATACCACATACACAGATGAAGTATGGGCCAAATGAAATCACATACAGATTATTAAGTGAGAAGACCCCTAGGAGTCAAATATAGTTGTGGTTATAATTAGCAATAGTCAGTAAAAGGAGTAATTGCATGAGTACAGACTCCCTAGAAGTCAATCATTGGAGCAAAGCCAAAGATTATGGCCCAATATCATAGTACCTATATCTAAAACAACAACAACAAAAAACCAGGTCAAGAAAGAAGAACAGTGCTGGCCGGGTGCAGTGGCTCACACCTGTAATCCCAGCACTTTGGGAGGCTGAGGCACGCGGATCACAAGGTCAGGAGTTCAAGCCAGCCTGGCCAATATGGTGATACCCTGTCTCTACTAAAAATACAAAAATTAGCTGGGTGTGGTGGCGTGATCCTGTAGCCCCAGCTACTCGGGAGGCTGGGGCAGAAGAATTGCTTGAACCCAGGAGGCGGAGCTTGCAGTGAGCCAAGATCATGCCACTGCACTCCAGCCTGGGTGACAGAGAGAGACTCCGTCTCAAAAAAAAAAAAAAAAAAAAAAAAGAAAAGAAGAAGTGCAGTGCTTTCTATTACCATAAAATCACTCCCGGAAGCTAAATTAGGAGTTCTCAATTTGTTAACAAATTTCTTTCAGAATAGAATGAAAAGGGAACCCAGGGACTTTACAAAATAAAGTATACCCTTAATTATTTTATGCTGCCAAAAACTGGATTAAGATGTAGAGAGATCTAATTTAACTGACTTGATATTACCCAAAACAGTAAAAATAAGCAAAAACTAACAGTACACTCATATTTTTAGATTAAAGATAAAGCAGAGATTTCAGTGAAATAGGTACTATCCATAGAAACCCAAGAGAATTGACTATTAAGGGTAATAAAACTCAATAATTTAAAATGCATCATATACATAGAACCACAAAAGCTATGAAAACAATGAATTAAATTACTATACAAATTATATTAAAATGATGACAAAAACTACCATTCCAATCTAACCAAAATTTCAATGTTTTGTATATAAAAATAACATAGCTAAGCCAAGATCCCATTAATATCTGATAATTATAACTTTTAAAATATTAAGTACCACTAATTAAAATCCACAGACTGTTTTTTCAATTTGTTTATGTACTGGGGGCATACTATGTGATAAGCATTGTCTTGGGACCTGGAATATTAAAATTAATTTAATTATTAAAAAATGGTGCTTATACACTAAGAATCATAGAGTGACCAAGACAAATGGACTAAGTATACGTGACCGAGAAGCCCTCATCCTAGAGAAAAAGACGAGATTATTTCAGAGAGAAGGTATAACATAAAGTATAAGAAAAACAAGATGGCATAAAAGCAACAGGAAAGTTTTAGAAAGGCAAAATGACCTACCATGATCTAAATTTAGGTCATCTGGAGCTGTGAACAGCTGGAAATGAAAACAAAAAGACTGAGGCTGGGTTTGGAGGGCCTTGTAAGCCATGCTATAAAGTCTAGATTTACCTTGCAAGAAATGGGAAGCCTCTGGACAAATTTAAGTACAAGAGTAACAAATCCATGTATTAGTAAGACAACTGGATACAGACTAGAGGTACTCAAAACTAGAGAAGGTGATAGTTATTGCAACGGTCCAGGAGAGAGTTGATGAAGGAGAATAAGCACTACATATTTTTATTCATTTAATCCTCATAGCAATTCTAGAGGTAAAAAGGATTATTATCCTCAGTTTACAGATGAGGAAACTAAAGCATAAAGATTATGTAACTAGACAAGTTACAACTAATAAATGCTGGGTGAAAATCTGAACCCAAATAACTAGGCTCCAGAATTCAAGCATTTAACCACAATTAAAAAAAAAAAAAAAAAAAAAAAAAAAAAAACTATTATGTTTGGCTACTGATAAAAACTAGGGAAAAAAAACTGTACTTATCAGTAGCAAATTCCGGCACTTTGGGAGGCCAAGGCAGAAGGACTGTTTGAACCTAGGAGTTCAAGACTAGCCTGGGCAATACAGTGAGACCCTGTCTCTTAAAAAAACACAAAAATTAGCCAGGCACACACCTGCAGTTTCCGCACTCCAGCCCGGGCAACATAGTGAGACTCTGTCTCAAAAAAAAGAGAAAAAAACAAAACCAAGAAAAGATAGTGTTTTAAGGAGGAAGGCTGGTCACCAATGTTAAATGTTGAAATGAGGCCAAATAGGATGAGTATTTAGAAAATTAAAAAATGATTAAATTTAGCAATACATTGTTCACCACTGACATCTATGATAGAAACAATAATTTTTGCCTTTAGAATTAATCACCAAACATGTACTCAACACCCTTAAGATCCAATATATTAACACGAAAGTTTACATCAATGATAGCTTCAACATGTTTTAAAATCAGCAGTCCTGATATTCAAAAATTAACAAAATAGAGCCTCTGAAAACTAATAAATTGTTTTATTTCAACAGAAAAATATGACAATCTGGTAAAGCAAAACAGTATTTTTATACCAAGCTAATGTCACAATGTGTAATTAAAAAATTATTTTTAGATGACACAATATCTCAGTAAATCTTTAAAACATGTCAAGCAAAACTGTACATAGATCATCTAAACGGCAAAGACAGATAATTTGCATTTCCTGCCTAAAGTATATCTGTTGTCTATTTCATAACATATCAAATTAGGTTTTAGTTTTTCAGACACAAATATCACAACACAGAAAAATATAAATTTCAATTCAGCAAAACATACCATTAGCAATAAAGCAAAAGCAAAAAACCCAACAACCTCAAAGAAAATATGTGCAACTTGTACAAAGATATGTAATAAACTCATTTTTAAGAAAGAAAAAAAATCTCTGAAGATAAAGTGGCACAGGATATGGAAAGGCAATTCAGATATGAAAATCCAAATGGTTCATCAATATATGAGTGAATAAACATTCAACCTCATTGTTACAAAATACAATCAAAATGCCAATTTTCATCCATCAAATTGACAAAAATCTCTGCTGACATCATTACACATTCATGTACAGTGGGTAACAAAATAATATTATCCATTAAAATGTAAAATAGGCATATAATTTTGGCCTAGCACACTTAGTTTGGGATAGAAATTAAACAGAAAAGAATCAATTTTCAATAGGGAAATATTACAGTAAATTATGATACATCTAAATTATATTGTGTATCTACTTAAAAAATGGCTTAGTTCTATATTTACTGAGAAAGTCCATTATGTATTGTGAGGTTAAAAACAAACAAACAAACAAACCCATAAGAGTAAACCCTATAATAGCTAGAATGGGAATGAAGAGGAGGCCACCAGTTGGCCCCGAATATTTTGCTTGTACTTAGAGGAAAGAAGTATGCATGATGATATACTAATTCTGTGCCCTCAAAGGGACAGGTTTAGAGGATGTAAGAAGAAAATAACACTTGGTCCTTTAAAAATAAATCCAGTAAGTTAATACTTATGTTCTAATCGCTATTAATTATCTTCAAAATAAAAGGCTGTGTATGCTGAAACATTTGCTTTTCTAATATTTTTTTCAGATTGTGAATGTGTATACATATTTTGAAGTTTAAGTTCTATAATTATTTTTACTCTATTTTAAACAAATAGTAATGGTTGTAAATACTTTGAAGTTTAAGTTCTATAATTATTTTTACTACATTTTAAACAGATAGTAATGCTTGTAAAAATAGTGTCTTTTAAGGTATCTTCTCATATCCTATGTAATGTTATACTCCAATGAAAACAACCACAAATTGTGCGGATTCAGATAAAGTTCTCCATAAACCTCTGCTTGAATCTACCTATTGTCCCAGAGGCACATCCTATCTTCTCCTCCTCTGGAATGCCTTCCTCCATTTTTTCCTAGCTTAAATTTAGCCAATTTTTGTACAGCCCCACTGGTTTTACTGGCAACCACTCATTTTTAAAATTATCTTACTAAGTGAGTCTATCCCAAATAAGAATTCCCATTAGGTAAAATTAGGGAAAACAGGCCAGGTGTGGTGGCTCATGCCTGTAATCCTAGCACTTTGGGAGGCCAAGGGGGTGGATCAGGAGGTCAGGAGTTTGAGACCAGCCTGGTCAAGATGGTGAAACCCCGTCTGTGCTAAAAATACAAAAATCAGCCTGGCACGATGGCAGGCACCTGTAATCCCAGCTACTCGGGAGGCTGAGGTAGGAGAACTGCTTGAACTTGGGAGGTGGAGGTTGCAGTGAGCCGAGATCGCGCCACTGCACTGCAGCCTGGACGACAGAGCAAGACTCTGTATCAAAAAAAAAAAAAAAAAAAATAGGGAAAGCAGATTATTTCTATGTAACAACTTCCTGTGGCTTTCTGGTCACGATGATCTGGGGTGGGGGTGCGGGGAGAAAGAGAGACAGTGTGCACACACCTAGAAGGTAAAGCAGAATGTAAGTGAGGAATAAGACTCCAAACTATAATTCTGGAATGTTGGGAAAAAAACTCGGAGTCTTAAGGAAAACGAGCACTCAAAGGATTTCTCAGCAAAGCAAATTTACTTCTGCGCAGAAGGGTGCTTCTCTTTGGCCAGTCGCCACGAGAGCACATAGAACAAAGAAGAGTTAAAGTTTTTCTCCCTGACACAAATCCTGCCCCTGTGCCCTTTCCCCATTGTCTGTGGTTGGACCAATTCTCCAAACATCTGAACTTTTTCTTAGATAAGGTGGGCACACAAGGGAGAGGGGAGAAGGGGTAGAAGTCATCTGTGATAAGCTAGAGAGCTAGTTTTCTTCTCAAATAAGGAAAGGAATGTGAACGAGTACTGATAAAAGCCATTGGTGCTGTGGCATGCCTGGGCATGTAGTAAAGGCAGAAAGAGAAGAAAAGAGAAGGGGAGGGGTACTGTGGATTAAATAAAGGATTAATAGGCTATTTGAAGAGAAATCTTGTCATATCCCACATGCAAGAAAAAAATGAAACCAAAATACTACTGAGTGTGAAGGCTAAGACTAAAGAGAGGCTCCTGACATAGCTGAGTGGAAGTACTATGTGTGATAAAGAAGGAAATGGAGAAATAACTATTTGGTCAGGATAAGCTGAGTATGTTTAGTTATCTCTAACTCTTTATATTCTAGTAATTGTGATATAAGGAAGACTGGGAAGTACAAGTCAACAATTCATTGTCATTAAGTCAGAAAGACACTGAACGCTGAGTTTATAAATCAGAAAGTATAAATGATTGAAAAAGGAAAATTCAGCTTATCTGCAAATAATGCAAAATAAACACTGCAACTGTGAGGGAAGAAAAATTATAAATTTGTTATGTTAATTTAGGATAGACAAACTAAAAGAGAATTCACTTTGTTTCATGCCCTTCCATTATGGTTTTATTAAATTTATGTTTTTGTTTGTATTGTTTTTTGAGACAAGGTCTCCCTCTGTTGCCCAGGCTGGAGTACAGTAAAGTGATCATGGCTCACTGCAGCCTCAATATGTCCCAAGCTCAATCAATCCTCCACTTCAGCGTCCTAAGTAGCTGGGAGTATAGGCATATGCCACTACGCCCAGCTGATTTTTAAAACAATTTTAGTAGAGACAAGGTCTCGATACATTGCCTAGGCTACTCTTAACTCTTGAGCTCAAGCAATCCTCCCACCTTGACCTCCCAAAGTGCTGGGATTACAGTCGTGAGCCACTGCACTCAAACTGATTTTTTAAGGCAGTCAAGAGATATCTAATATCCAGAGTCTCCTATGAGACTTCTACGTACACTATTAGCTTTTAAAAACCAGTTTTCTGGTATAAAAGTAAGATACTTTCACTATCAAAAACCTATAAAGACAGAGAAAAGCTTTAAAATGAAATAAAAATATTTATAAAAAATTAAGATCATAAACCTTTTTTTTTTTTTTTTTTTTGAGACAGAGTCTTACTCTGTCGCTCAGGCTGGAGTGCAGTGGTGTAATCTCAGCTCACTGCAACCTCCGACTCCCGGGTTCAAGTGATTCTCCTGCCTCAGCCTCCCGAGTAGCTGGGACTGCAGGGGCATGCAACCACACCTGGCTAATTTTTCATATTTTTACTAGAGACAGGGTTTCATCCTGTTAGCCGGGATGGTCTCGATCTCCTGACCTCATGATCTGCGTGCCTCAGCCTCCCAAAATGCTGAGATTACAGGTGTGGGCCACTGCAACAAATCTTAAACAAATATGGGATAATTTTAACTTAAACTTAAATGTTTTCCCACACAGGAAATACTCTTTTTCAAATGGCTGAATAAGGGGTCAAATAAGAGGAAAAAAATTTATGGTATATTATTTATTTATTTAACTATTCTTGTAATACCAGGCATTTGTGTTGGTTCCAAATATTTTTCACTATTATAATGAGCACCATAAAGAATATTCTTATATAAAAATCGAGCTAATTTCAGAATATTCCTGTAGAAAGAGTCCTCCAAGTACTGTTACTTTACAAATAGTATTGTCATGCTTAATGCCTTTGACTCACATTGCTAAATTACTCCCCAGAAAAGTTTTACTACTTTAATTTTCTACTACCAGGGTAAAAGGGTATTATAACTTTCTCTGTGCTTATCTCATTTTCCAAACTAGAATGACACATTTCTTGCAAGTACTTCTTTTATGGTTTCATATATATATATTTATACACACAAACTCACATATATATACATATAAATACACACACACATACACATATATATTTAATTTCAATAGCTTTTTTGGTGTAAGTGGCTTTTGGTTACATAAATGAATTGCATAATGGTGAAGTCTTTGATTTCAGTCTATCACCTTAGGCCAAATCACCAGCAACACTCTAGGAATGACAACAGTTTCTTAGAGATTATCTTCATTACTGTTGTAGCACAATTAACACATGGATTAGTAAAATTAACTAGCTGTTTCTGCTATATTCAAAATTTAAGACTTTGTGCTTGATGGCCCTCTAATGCACTTGCTCATTAGGGTATGCTTTAATCACATCACTAACAAAGTACTTCAGTCATTTTTAGTTGAAACCATTAGGATATATATCCGCACTGCAGAATGTCCTGAACGGTACTTTTGATCTAGAAAAGAGTTGTTTGCAAAAAATGAGGTAAGATAAAATGAAGACAAAGAATTGCTGACTAAATGTAAACCCTTCTATTTTGAGACATCAGGGAGAAAAACTAGCAGAGTTAATGTTTATTAAAAAACTGAATCTAATCTATACCTGCAGAGTTCCATAAAGAGCAATAAAATCTACTGAAAAAGTCACTTAGTTGAGTGAAAAGGAACTACTGATGCCATACTGAGAAATTCAACCCAAGTTTCCATTCCCTTAATTGAAATTGCAACTTTTATGAAAAATTCTATAATTCTGAGAGGAAAAAAAACATCAAAGTAATGTTTAGTCAGTCACTACCCAATACATTTTTAAAAGTGAGATGTTAACAAGTATGCATGTGTAATACAAGTTATCAAGCTTTTTTAAAATTTTACTCTTTTTAAAATAATGATGTGACAGGGCCTACACCTAGGTACTCCACATCAAAGTTAAAACTGAAAATCTAATGCTACAAAATTCTTATAAAGTCTATTTTGGTAAGTTACTTCCTCTATCCAGCTACACTTGGTATGTTCTTTTTTTTTTTTTTAATTTATTTATTATTATTATACTTTAAGTTCTAGGGTACATGTGCATAATGTGCAAGTTTGTTACATATGTATACTTGTGCCATGTTGGTGTGCTGCACCCATCAACTTGTCAGCACCCATCAACTCGTCATTTACATCAGGTATAACTCCCAGTGCAATCCTTCCCCCCTCCCCCCTCCCCATGATAGGCCCCGGTATGTGATGTTCCCCTTCCCGAGTCCAAGTGATCTCATTGTTCAGTTCCCACCTATGAGTGAGAACATGCGGTGTTTGGTTTTCTGTTCTTGTGATAGTTTGCTAAGAATGATGGTTTCCAGCTGCATCCATGTCCCTACAAAGGATACAAACTCATCCTTTTTTATGGCTGCATAGTATTCCAAGGTGTATATGTGCCACATTTTCTTAATCCAATCTGTCACTGATGGACATTTGGGTTGATTCCAAGTCTTTGCTATTGTGAATAGTGCTGCAATAAACATACGTGTGCATGTGTCTTTATAGCAACATGATTTATAATCCTTTGGGTATATACCCAGTAATGGGATGGCTGGGTCATATGGTACATCTAGTTCTAGATCCTTGAGGAATCGCCATACTGTTTTCCATAATGGTTGAACTAGTTTACAATCCCACCAACAGTGTAAAAGTGTTCCTATTTCTCCACATCCTCTCCAGCACCTGTTGTTTCCTGACTTTTTAATGATGGCCATTCTAACTGGTGTGAGATGGTATCTCATTGTGGTTTTGATTTGCATTTCTCTGATGGCCAGTGATGATGAGCATTTTTTCATGTGTCTGTTGGCTGTATGAATGTCTTCTTTGTTCTTACAGGTGCAAATAAACTTTGAACTCATTTTATTTGGAATAACTTTACGACATTCATTTGTAATAAAAATGTATCCTGTTAAATTTGACAAGAATTCATCTTTTAGATCACTGAGTCTATTCATATTTTGTTTCTTTGTATCATCAGCTCTAGTAATATGCAAGAAAAGTGACAATCAAAAGTATGGCACTTTATGAGTTACATGCAATTGGTAACTTCTATGTCATAAAGCTTTCCTGATTATTGACATGTCATTTATGATCAAAGGTTACTAAGAAGAAAAAACAGGACGACGAAAATGAAGAAAAAAATTAACTGTAAAGAACAAACAAGATCATTTTTGATAATACAGCTAAATGATTTTGTATATCACTACAATGTAAAAGGGGAAAAGCCATGTTCCTAACATATTTAATTAATTTAATTTGAAAACAGAGAGTCCTATTATAGAATTTAGTGCTTGGTCACTCTTCCCCTACACCCCTATACTAACTTTGGTTTCTTTTTAATGAAGAAAAAGAAAGTCAGCAAAACAAAATGCCACCATTAAATCATTCTGCAAAATTTTATGTCAAAAAAAAGTAATAGGAAACACACACATCAAGGGAAAGGTTACTATTCTTCCAGAACATCTTTTCACTTGGTTCATGGTTCATTCTTCTACATAACTACGCAGGCACTACCAATGGCTTTTTTCTCTAGGTTTAATGTGGCATTTGAAAGATTATGGCATTTTCAGGAAACCACAGTGCGGTGATTTTAGCAGTTATCTGGCTGAAAGTAATGCTGTGATTTAGAATAACTGCTCAGCTTATATGCCATGGTAAAAGCCAGCTACTGAGCCATCTCACAAAGACAACCTAATTCTTGATATTTTATTAATAATACATGAGGTCAGTCTAGAGACAGCAGAATTAGAAGAAGCTCCTTTTGAAAGGGCACATACTATCTATCTATCTATCTATCTGTATACTATGTTTAGATTAAATCTTTTTAAGTTCATTGTAATAGGAAGAGCTCATTCAAAAACTGATAACCTTAATTCATCTTAGTTTAGGGTAAATGTAACTGCTCCTTGAAACTGTTTCACAGAAGGAATTTAGGCACTTAAGAATTAAAATAAAAAGCAACCATATATCATACATTAGTAGCTACATAGAGAATAAATATGAGAAATGCTAAAAATACTTATGCAGATAATATAATTCATATTAATCCACATATTTTAGTCCATTTAAAAGCTCAATTTATTTTGTTTTATGGAAAGAAAAAGAAATTTTTCAGATTAAAATAAAACATTTTCTACTACAAAATGTTTCTTACAAACTTATCTCAATTAGTAATAAATGAAAAGTGACTGCCTTATAATTAATTCCCATGTTTTTGATAGCTATAGTCTAAAAAATACATAAAGATCAAAACTTTAAAAATATGATGGGTCAATAATACAATTAAAAATAGCACTGTTGGGTGAGAGGCTTATTCTATAAATGAGTCAGATTCCTTACACCTGAATAATACTTTGCATTTCTGAATTTCTTTCTCTGCTTCACTTCTGAAGCATTACAAAATCATGAAATTTGAAAATTAAAAGGGATTTTCAAATCAATCTAATGCATTGCTCATTCTGTGAATGAGATAACTGGCTCCCAGAGAGGTTATTTGCATTTCTCATGGTTATACAGCCTCTCCCTGGCAGAGACTTAACCAAAATTTCAACCTCTTATTTTTAGCTCTGTGCCCTCTCCCCAACATTTTTCCCTAGTTAGTTATTGACTGAATTTTCAAGTGAGGTTCATTTTTTGTTATTCCCTAAGATAAATATTAAATGCACTACCACTGCCCAGAAAAGAGGCAGGATAATCATCCTAGTTTTCCTAGTTAACAAACCTCTCCATGTATGTCAACAATATTAAGGGGAAAATAGGGTTAAGCTAATGACACACATCCCACCTAGAGAATAACTGAATAAGGATAAATAAGGGAAAAAAATAAGGTTAGATAGCTTCTCTTCTCTTTCAACAGAAAAAATGTGAAAGCATTGCTATTCAAATATCACAGTGTTAACTAAGATACCCGCACGCCACATACACTCAGGCATTTTAATACTTGAAAAAGATAAGTCTAAGGTTATGTAATTCTGAGGTTATGTCTTTGTGAAATTTAAGCCTCAGTTTCATGCATGCTGAAGAGAGAAGCAACTTAATGGTGCAAAACTTCTCAAATAAAGAACAAACTGACATTTATTTTATGAAGATCATGAAATAGATAATGTTCTTACTTGCTAAGCTTACTAAATTTCAAGGGACTGCAATTGTCTATTACTTTGTATTGCTCCACTCATTTAACTGATCCCTCCTCTCAAAACATAGTAATAATAATAATAAAAACAACCTCTAAGATCACAAGAAAACAAGAGGTTATGTATGAGGCTTATCTGTTCTCCAAATCATACTCACAAAATGCAAATACAGTGTGCTTGAATCTGTCTCTTTTTTTTTTTTTTTTTCAGACGGAGTCTTGCTCTGTTGCCAGGCCAGAGTGCAATGGTGCGATCTCGGCTCACTGTAACCTCTGCCTCCTGGGTTCGAGTGATTCTCCTGCCTCAGCCTCCTGAGTAGCTGGGACTACAGGCACGTGCCACCATGCCTGGCTAATTTTTGTATTTTTAGTAGAGATGGGGTTTCACTATGTTGGCCAGGATGGTCTTGATCTCTTGACCTTGTGATCTACCCACCTCAGCCTCCCAAAGTGCTGAGATTACAGGCCCCACCGAGCACGGCTGAATCTCGCTTTTTTTTTTTTTTTTGCACTACTGGTTAATTCAAATGCTTACATTTCTAACATTTTACATAATTATGCCTATATATTCAGAGGTTTCTTCAATTTATAATTAGAGCAATAATATGTGTTGATCTTTAAGACAAGATCTACAAGGGACTACAAAAGCATTTAGTAAACAGATGACCATAATGAACATTACTAATGACCAAAAGAGTAAAAGTGTAGATGGTAACATACTATGAATTTCCCAAACAGCAACTTTCATAGATACAGATAGTATTAAATGTAGTACATATGAATTAAATATGACACATGGCATTTTGATACGTGCACATACAACGTAAGTACAATGTATATATTAGTATTATATTAATATACCACTGAGATACTAACATACCTTACAGTTATCTGAAAAAGGTGTAATCTTGCCAAAAAAAAAAGGATTTGAAGGCTGGGCACAGTGACTCATACCTGTAATCCCAGCACTTTGGGAGGCCAAGGCAGGCGGATTGCTTGAGAATAGATAGGAGTTAGAGACAAGCCTGGACAACATTGCGAAACCCCATCTCTACCAAAAATACAAAAATTAGCCAGGTGTGGTGGTGTGCACCTGTAATCCCAGCTACTCAGGAGGCTGAGGCAGGAGAATTGCTTGAACCCGGGAGGTAGAGGTTGCAGTGAGCTGAGATCATGCCACGGTACTCCAGACTGGGCTACAGAGTAAGACTCTGCCTCAAAAAAAAAAAAAAAAAAAGAAAAAGAAAAATTAAAAACATATGCAAGATAAGCATCTCTAAAGAAGATTCAGTTCCCAATCAGTGCTATGATCTTCATTCAAAATAAAATATAAAAAATCCAATGACATCTAAAGCTAAAAAGCAGACAGTACATTTTAATAAAATCATTTAATATTAAATAAAACAAAACAGCATGCTTAAGAGAATAGAGGTTATAGCACTGAAGCCTCAAAGAATAACAAATATATTATTGAAAACCATAAAATAAAGAAAATAAAACATCAGGTATGATCATGAAAGGGATGCCACCAATTAGCCTTTAACAAATTACATGTATCAAAGAAAGTTTTACCGACCACACTGTTCAAATGTAAATTATGCTGAGACTATAGAGGTTAAAACCATGGACTCTGTAGCCAGACTGCCTAAGTTTAAATCTCAGTTCCAACCCTTTCCAGTTATGCAACTTTTTTTTTTTTTTTTTTTTTTTGAGACGGAGTCTTGCTCGCTCTGTCGCCCAGGCTGGAGTGCAGTGGCACAATCTCTGCTCACTCCAAGCTCCGCCTCCCAGGTTCACACCACTCTCCTGCCTCCGCCTCCCGAGTAGCTGGAACTATAGGCACCCACCACCATGCCCGGCTTATTTTTTATTTTTTATTTTTTTCGTAGAGATGGGGTTTCATTGTGTTAGCCAGGATGGTCTCGATCTCCTGACCTCGTGATCCACCTGCCTTGGCCTCCCAAAGTGCTGGGATTACAGGCGTGAGCCAACGCGCCCAGCCTAGCTACGCAACTTTTAAGCAGTTACTTAAGCTCTATAATTTAGATTCTTCATCAATTCAAAGGAGATATAAATACTGCTTATTTCACAGGGTATCTAAATGACTTAATACATGTATGTAAGATGCCTGATACATATTGATATAGTTTGGATATATGTCTCCTCCAAATCTCAGGTTGAAATGTGACTTCCAATGTTGGAGGTGGGTCTGCTGGGACGTGTTTGGGTCATGGCAACAGATCCCTCATGAATTGCATAATAATAATAATAATAATAATAATAATAATAATAACCTCTTTCCTTCCCATGGGAATGAGTGAGTTCTTGTTTATTCACACAAAAGCTGGTTAAGAATCTGGTGCTTCTTCCTTTCTCTTGCTTGCTCTCACTATGTGATATGCCAGCTCCCCCTTTGCCTTTTGCCATGATTGTAAGTTTACTGAGGCCTTGCCCGAAGCAGACGCTAGTGCCATTCTGCTTGTACAGCCTGCAGATCCGTGGGCCAAATAAACTTCTTTTCTTTATAAATTAGCCAGCCTTCGGTACTTCTTTATGGAAATACCAACTAACACAGAAAATTGGTACCAAGAAGTGTGGTGTTGCTATAAAGATGTCTGAAAGGCCAGGTGAAGTGGCTCACACCTGTAATCGCAGCACTTTGGCAGGCTGAGGTGGAAGGATTGCCTGAGCTCAGGAGTTTGAGACCAGCCTGGGCAACATGGTGAAACTCCGTCTCTAATAAAACTACAAAAAATTAGCCAGGCGTGATGGCATGTGCCTGCAGTCCCAGCTACTCAGGAGGCTGAGGCAGGAAAATTCCTTGAACCAGGCAGACAGAGGTTGCAGTAAGTCAAGATCACGCCACTGCACTCCAGCATGGGTGACAGAGTGAGACTCTGTCTAAAAAAAAAAAAGATATCTGAAAATATGGAAGCAGCTTGGGAACTGGGCAATGGGCTGAGGTTGGAAGACTTTGGAGGGCTCTGACAGGAAGACAAGGGAAAATTTGGAACTTCTTAGAGTATTAAGTGGTTGTGGCCAAATGCTGATAGAAATGGGACACTGAAGGCCAGGCTGATGAGGCCTCAGATGGAAATGAAGAACTTATTGGGAACTGGAGTAAAGGTCACCCATATTATGCCCCAGCGAAGAACTCGGCTATATTTTGTCCATGCTCTTGGGATCTATGGAAGTTTGAACTTAAGAGTGATAACACAGGTTTCTGGTAGAAGAAATTTCTAAGCAGTGAAGCAGTTAAGATGTGGCCTGGCTGCTTATAACAGCCTATGATTAGATACAGGAGCAAGAAAATGACTTAAAGTTGGAACTAATGTGGCCGGGCACGGTGGCTCATGCCTGTAATCCCAGCACTCTGGGAGGCTAAGGCGGGCAGATCACAAGGTCAGGAGATCGCGATCATCCTGGTTAACACGATGAAACCCCGCCTCTGCTAAAAATACAAAAAAATTAGCCGGGTGTGGTGGCGGGTGCCTGTAGTCCCAGCTACTCAGGAGGCTGAGGAAGGAGAATGGCGTGAACCCAGGAGGTGGAACTTGCAGTGAGCTGAGATCGTGCCACCACACTCCAGCCTGGGCGACAGAGTGAGACTCTGTTTCAAAAAAAAAAAAAGAAGGAAAGAGGAAAGGCATTTTCAGGAGAGGAATTCAAAGTGGTGGAGCAACCACTTGCTAAAGTGATTAGCATGACTAAAAAAGAGACAAATGATAATAGCCAAGACATGGGGGAAAGGCATTGAATGCATTTTGGAGATCTTCCAGACAGTGCAGCCCATCACAGGCCCAGAGGTCTAAGAGAAAATAACGGGTTCAGAGGCCCTGCCTGGGGCCCTGCTTCCTTGCTCAGCCTCAGTACACTGCTCCCAGAATTCTGGCTTCTCCAGCTCCAGCTGCCACACAAACGGCCCCGGGTACAGCTCACATCACCAGGTACAGTTCGGGCCACCAATCTGGGCCTTGGTGTTTTCCACATGCTGTTAAGCCTCCAGGTGCACAGAATGTGAGAGTGAAAAAGGCTTGGCAGCCTCCACATAGGTTTCAGAGGATATATGAGAAAAGCTTGGTGTCCAGGCAGAAGCCTGTCACAGAGACAGAGCCTTCACAGAAAGCCTCTACTAGTGCAGTGCGGAAGGGAAACGTGGAGGTGGAACCCTCACACAGAATCCCCACCAGGGAACTACCTGGTGGAGCTGTGGGAAGGGCGCTGTTGCCTTCTAGACCTTAGAATAGTAGAGCCACCTGCAGCTTGCACCCTGAGCCCGGAAAAGCCACTGGCATTTAACTCCAACCCATGAGAGCAGTTAAGGGGGCTGAACCCTGGAAAGCCACAGCAGCAGAGCTGCCCAAAGCACTGGGAGCCCACCCATTGTACTAGTGTGCCCAGGATGCAGTATACGGTATCAAAGGACATTGTTTTGAAGCTTTTAAGATTTAATGTCTGCCTGGATGGGTTTTGGAAATATGTGGGGCCTACTGCCTCTTTCTTTTGGTTAATTTCTCATTTTTGACATGGGAATGTTTACCCAATGTCTGTACCACCATTGTATCTTGGAAGTAAATAACTTGTTTTTGATTTTACAGGCTCATAGATGGAAGGAATTTGCCTTCAGTTCCCAGTGAGACACTAGATTTTGGACTTTTGAATCAATGCTGGAGTGAGTAAAGACTTTGGAGGACTATTAAAAAGGACAATTGTATTTTGCAATGTGGAGGACATAAAATTGGGGGTTGGGGGGGCAGGAGTGAAAGTATATAGTTTAGATGTTTGTCCCCTTCAAATAACATGCTGAAATGTGATCTCCAATATTGGAGGTGGGCCTGGTGGGAGGTGTTTGTGCCATAGGGGCCGATCCCTCATGAATGCCTGGCACTGAACCCATGGGAATAAGCAAATTCTTGCTGTTAGTTCACATGAAAGATGGTTATTTAAAGGAGCCTGACATCTCCTCTTTTCTCTGTTGTTCACTCTATGTGATACACCAGCTCACCCTTTGCCTTCCACCATGACTGTAAGTTTCCTGAGACCTCACCAGAAGGAGATGTCAGTGCCATGCTGCCTGAACAGCCTGCAGAACTATGAACCAAATAAACTGACTTTCTTTATGAATTAGCTAGCCTCAGTTATTTCTTTATAGCAATGTAAACAGACTGACACACCCAATAAGCACTATATATATCAGAGTTGCTGTTGTTTGCATATACATAGCCTTTATCATTTTTTGTCCACTATGACAAGCCCTTTACTTGTACAGTATTATTTAATCATCCAGACAATCTATGGAGTAGGTACTATTTTTTATTGCTATTTTATAGATAAGGAAGGTAAAACACAGGCAAGATAAAAGCAGAGTTCACAAATAACGAAAGAAGGTTTAAAACCATGATATAGTTTGGATACGTGTCCCACTCAAATCTCATGTTGAATTATAATCCCCAGTGTTGGAGATGGGACTTGATGGGAGGCGACTGGATCACGGGGGTAGATTTCTCATGAAAGGTTTATACCATCCTCTTGGTGCTGTTCTCATGATGGTGAGTTCTCAAAAGATCTGGCTGTTTAAAAGTATCCAGGATCTCTCACACCTCCCTCTTTGCCCCTGGCCCCTGCCACAGAAGATGCCTTTTCCCCCTTTGCCTTCTGCCATGATTGGAAGTTTCCTGAGGCCTCTCCAGAAGCAGAAACCGCTATGCTTCCCTTATAGCCTGCAGAGCCGCAAGTCGATTAAATATCTTTTCTTAGTAAATTACCAGTCTTGGGTATTTCTCTACAGCTATGCAAGAGTGGACTAATACAACTCAGCAGAATGGTTATAAATCCTCATACTTAATCATTCATTTTATAGTACTGCCTCTCAAAATAGTAGACACTTTAAAATTTAATAGAATCTAGGCTCTTAATATAACTTTAGCAGAATCACTTTTTTAATATTCAAAATTAAAAGTACTGAGTTTTAATTTTGAAGAATGAATAAAATGGTATAATTTTTTTCATATGAGAGTCACTTTAACATTTCTTTAATTAGAAGTTCTCTTATTGCATTAAATTAGTTGTGGCAAGAAAATCTAATTTATACATAATCAGAAACATGTCTCTGGGCTATGAGAAACCAGTGACAAAAGAACATCTGCAGTGGTTGCCTGTCGCTGGAAATGGGGGCTATGACTGACTATAAACAGGCATAGTAATTTTTGAAGTGATGGAAATACTCTAAAAACTGGACTGTAGTGATCGTTGAACAATGACAAATGTACTAAAAATCATTAAGCTCTATACTTATAATGGGTAAAATTAATGGGATGAAAATTAGATCTCACTAGAACTGTTTCAAAAAAAGGAAATATCTGCTATTTATCAAAGGAAGTGGGTGTTTTAAACTGACTATTTTCTACTCCTCTAGGTAATGAGGAAAATGCAACTGGAAAACTGGCTTCCATTCTAACATATTTAAGCAAGAAAAATAATCATAGTCTACATAATCACAGAGTAGTTTGGAAGAAGATGCTACTGAGTATGTTACACAGGAGCTTATGACCAAATGTAAACAAACAGGTAACATGGACTTGGGAATATGGAATATATAATCTTTGAATATCAGAGCTAGTGTACTAGGCTTCAGAGAGGTTACAGCCTAAGATATTCTCCTAAAATAAGAAAAGTGAGATTGAAAGAGATTAAGTGACTTGCTTAAAATTACAAAGCTGCCAAGAGATCTTAAACTAGTTGAGATCTCCTCTCAGTGAAGTAAACAACTACCACAAAAATAAAGATTATCAGTTAATCAAAAACCACTATTTGTCACCTATTATTTTTGCTTCAAGAAGCATATACTATTTTTAAGTTTGTACTCAGTAATTTTAAAAGTTTTTAAATTTTCAAAAATAAAACAATCAGGAACTATTTAAAGAAATGTCCCTGCCCAAAAAGAAATTATAAACTATTTTAACTGCATAGAGTTGCAAAAATATACAGATATGGCAGTGCATCAGTAAATTAAGAAACATTTATTCTGAATTAACTGCCTGAGTCATACTGCATTAGACTATCAGGGTCATTAGAAATAAATGGAAGCCCCAGATGCTATACTCACGTCATGGACAAAGTAAATTAATTGGCAGACAATAATGACACAACTTACAAAGAAAATGGATCACAGCATGACATGGGATTTTATGAGGGTTCCAAGGACAATTAATATAGGCCCATATAAGTCAGGAAGAATACATTAAAGAAGTAAATGTTGACATAGGCTTTGAAGGAAGAAGAAAATATGCCCAAATACATTACAGAAAGCAGGAAAGTCTAATGCAAATAGTTACAGTGAACACTGAAGAGGCCAGCATGACCAAAGAAAATAACATGGTGCTGACACATAAACAAGAAGCAACTGGCAAATGAGATGAAATCAATACATTCCTTGAAAAACACGGCTTAGCTGAGTACAGTGGTTCATGCCTGTAATCCCGCCACTTTGGGAGGCTGAGGATGGAGGATTGCTTGAGTTCACAAGTTCTACACCAGCTTGGGCAACATAGTCAGACCCCATTTCTACAAAAGATTAAAAAATTAGCTGGGCATGGCGGCGTGCACTTGTAGTCCCAGCTACTAAGGAGGCTGAGGTGGGAAGATCACCAGAGCCTAAGAGTTCAGGCTGCAGTGAGCTGTGATCATGCCACTGCATGCCAGCCTAGGCAGCTGAGCAAGACCCTGTCTCAAACAAAAAGAAAAACACAGCTTACCAAAAATGACACAAGATGAAAGGAAATATTTGTTCTAAAAATTGAATTTATTATCAAAAATTTTTCCACAATGAAAACTCTAAGTTCAGATGGTATCACTGGAGAATTCTATCAAAATGTAATGAATAAACAGTATCTTAAATGCTTTAAAAAACGAAGAAGAGGGAAACACTTTCCAACTCCACTCAGAAGGCCAGTATTATCTAATAAACAAAATGTGATACTTCTACCAGAAAAAATAAATTAATAAATAAAAGAACAGCTGGGCATGGTGGTGTGGTGGTAATACCAAGCCATGGTGGTAATTCCAGCTACTCAGGAGGATCGCTTGAGCCCAGGAGTTTGAGACCAAGCCTGGGCAACAAAGTGAAACCAATCAATAAAAAAGAGGAAAGAAAAGAAAGGAAGGAAGGAAGGCGGGAAGGGAAAGGGGAGGGGAAGGGAAGGGAGGACAGGGGAGGGAAAGGAAGGGAGGGAGGAAGGGAGGAATGGAGGGAGGGAGGGAATACATTCATAGAGAATGTATAACCCTTATCAAAATATTAACAAAATTTTAAAAATACATAAAAGAGGCAATACACCATGACCAGAAAGGTTTATCCCAGATTTGCAAGGTTGATTTTGAAGGCTCCCTGGGAGAAAGGGGATGGAGGAGCCCAGCAAACACGGTTCAAATAACTGTGCCTTATCGACACCCTTACTGAGGAGACTTAAAGACACTTCTCCGTGTGGACTCAGTACTTTTCTACTTCCTACCCCTTCCCATCTCCCTTCCAGAAGCCCCTGGGTCCATAAAACAGCAGGAACTTTTGTTTGGGAATCCTTTAGCAGTGAGACTAAATTTCTCCTCTACAAGCGTATGTGTGGTGTGGGGTGCTGGTTGGGGGGCGGGGTGTTAATATCTGCACTTTACTTCCTCTTGCCCGCTGCTGTTCAGTGGGAAACAATGTAATACTCAGGAGCCAGCAATCTTTCCTGACTGGCTTCTTTCTGATACTTTAAAAATAAGAAAATAAAGTTTTGTTATTTTGAACTTTGCTTCTTTTCCTAATTGACCACCTGGCAGCTCTAAACTCTAACAGAAAACTTTAAAGATATCCTATATAATAGCATCAAAAACATTACATTCTTAAAAACGCATGTAATAAAAGATATGCAAGATTCCTAAACTCAAAACTACAACATCAGTGAGAAACAATAAAGACTATCTAAGTATCTGAATAAATGGAGATATACCATGATCATAAATACAAAGACGCAACATGGTTAAAATGTTAATGTCTCCCTGCCCCAGCCCCCTCCCCCTGCCACCAAATCCCATGTATTCAACACAAAGCCTATCATAATCCCTGTAGGCTTTTGTTCTTGTGGTTCTTTTTAAAAACAACTGTGGTAAAATATACATAGCATTGACCATCTTAACCATTTTTAAGTGTACAGCTCTGTGGCATTCACATTCACACTGTTGTGCAAACATTCCCACCATCCATCTCCAGAACTTTTTCATCTTTCCCAGCTGAAACTCTGTACCCCCTAAACACTAACTGCCCATTCCTCCTTCCCCCTGGAAACCACCATTTTTACTTTGTCTCTATAAATTTTACTACTCTAGGAACCTCATACAAGTGGAATCATTCAGTATTTGTCCCCTTCTGTAACTGGTTTATTTTTCTTGCATAATGTTCTCAAGGTTCTTCTATGTTGCAGTATCTATCAGAATTTTTTTTTTTTTTTTTTTTTTTGAGATGGAGTCTCGCTCTGTCGCCCACGCTGGAGTGCAGTGGCGCAATCTCAGCTCACTGCAAGCTCCGCCTCCCCGATTCAAGCCATTCTGCCTCAGCCTCCCGAATAGCTGGGACTACTGGCGCCCGCCACCACGCCTGGCTAATTTTTTGTATTTTTTAGTGCAGATGGGGTTTCACCATGTTAGCCAGGATGGTCTCCATCTCCTGACCTTGTGATCCACCTGCCTCAGCCTCCCAAAGCGCTGGGATTACAGGCATGAGCCACCACGCCCGGCCCAGAATTTCATTCCTTTTTAAGGCTGGATAATATTCTACTGTATGTATGCTATGGTTTGGATACCTGTCACCTCCAAACCTAATGCTGAAATGTTATCCCAATTTAGGGGGGTACTAATGGGAGGTGTTTATGTCATGAAGATGACTCCTTCATGAAGAGATTAATGACCTCCTCAGGGGTGTGTTTTAACTCTCTTAGTTCCTTTGATAGTTGGATATTAAAAAGAGCCTGGCATCTCCCACTCTCTTGATTCCTCTTTTGTCATGTGATCCCTGAACATACCAGTTCTCCTTTACCTTTCACCATGAGTGAAAGCAGCTTGAGGTCCTCACCAGATGCAGATGCCCAATCTTGAGCTTCCCAACAATAAGAATTGTGAGCCAAATAAACATTTCCTACTTTATCAATTATCCAGCCTCAGGTATTTCTTCTTAGCAACATAAAATGAACTAAGACAACATACATATATACAGTACACTTTGTTTATCCTTTAATCCATCAGTGGAACTTGAGTTGCTTCCACCTTTTGGCTATTGTGAATAATGTTGCTATGAAAACAGGTGTTCAATTACCTGTTTGAGTCTCTGCTTTGGGTGTACAGCTACAGCAGTATTAACAGATCAAATGGTAATTCTGTCTTTAATTTTTTGAGGAATTAAAATACTGTTTTCCATAGTAGCTGCACAATTTTATATTCCCAAGAGTAATGTATAAGAACTCCAATTTCTCCACATCCTTGCCAACACCTGTTATTTTCTGTGTGTGTGTGTGTGTTTAAATGATAACTAGCACAATGGGTGCGAGGTGGTATCTCACTGTGGTTTCAATTTACTTTTCCTGAATGATTCGTGATGTTGAGCATCTTTTCATATGTTTGTTGGCTATTATGTATCTTCTTTGGAGAAATATTTTCAAGTTCTATGCCCATTTTTAACGGGGTTGTTTCTTATTGCTGAGTTGCCGAAGTTCTTTATATATTCTCAATCCCTTAACAGAAACATGACTTGCAAATATTTCCCCCCAATCTATGGGTTAACCTTTTTACCATCTGGTGATGGTGTCCTTTCATCCACAAAAGTTTTTAACTTTGATTTTAGTCCAACTTACCTAATTTTTGTTGCTGTTATTACCTATGCTTTTGGTGTTATGTCCAGGCTTTCCTTTTTAAAATGAAAATTTTAGAAAAATTTAGAAAAGCTGTTTCTAACACTTATATGAAAATGCAAAGGATCTAGAAAAATGAAACAGCTTACTACACAGCCTGAGTAATCAATAGTTGGTCTTGGCACAGGAATAAATACGTAACTTGATGGAATATAATAGAAAGTTCAGAAATAAACCCACATTGAAAATGCCAACTGGCATTTAAAAGTGGCACCAAAGTAATTTAATGTGGAAAGGCAAGTTTTTTCAACAAATGATTCTGGAAATCCACATGGGGAAGATAATAAACAAACCTTCCTTAACTCTACCTGAAACCATATACAGAAATTAATTTCAGATAGCTGACATATAATATAAAAGCCAAAAGTATAAAGCTTCTAGAAGACAACAAAAAGTTTTTAAGCAAAGAATTATTAGATAGGAAATAAAAACAATAACCATAAAACAAAATATTGCTATGCTGAACATCTGCAAAATTAGCAACTTCTGCTCCTTAAATAATACCATTAAAGAAAATGAATAGGCAAGCCACAAATAAAAAGAGTATGTATGCAAAATACATATTTGAAAAAGAAATTACATCCCAATTATATTAGTAATTCCTACCATTCAATACTAAACAACTCAATTTCTTAAAAAATAAGCAAAAGAATTAGTTCACAAAAGAAGACATATTACCTACCAGTGAGCAAATAAAAATGTGCTCAATAAGCTAAGTGTGGTGGCTCACACCCATAATCTCATCACTTTGGAAGGCCAAAATGGGAGGACTCTTTGAGCCCAGGAGTTCAAGACTAGCATGGGCAACACGGCGAATGTCTGTCTCTACAAAAAAAAAAAAAAAAAAAAAAAAAAAAAAACTAGCTGGGTTTGGTGGCGTGCACCTGTAGTCCCAGCTACCTGGGAGGCTGAGGTGGGAAGATCGCTTGAGCCTGGTTGAGGCTGCAGTTTGTCATGTTGTGCCACTGCACTCCATCCTGTGCAACAGAGGGTCTCAAAAAAAAAAAAAAAAAGAAAAGAAAATATGCTCAATATCATTACTTAACAGAGTAATGAGAACTAAAACAACAGTGGGATACCTCTACACATTCATTATAATGGCTAAAATCAAATAAAGGAGAAAAATGCCATTTGTATAAATGTGTATAAAACTCTAGAAGAGACAAAACTTATCTATGGTTAAAAAAAAAAAAAATAGAAGAGTCGTGGTCTTTGTCTGACCTTTCTGGAGCAATGAAAATGTTCTGTATCTTGATAGAAACGGGGGTTACACAATTGTATGCTTTTGTCAAAATTCACCAATTTATTCACATAATACATATGCATTTCATTGTATGTAACTTTTACCACCCCCCAACCCATACACACAGGCCAAACAACTATTAAACTTGGTTAGATTTACCTTTTACAGTGGTTTTGGTTGGCAATTCTGAAACTACTTTCTGCATATTTTAAGTTTGATTTTAAGCTGAGGCCTAAAAGTTAGCAAACAACTGGATGAAACAATTTATAAATACTATTTTAAGAAACAGTGTTTCTGTTTCTATTTGTTTCATCATTTCATCATTACAAAATGTTCAACTTTAGGGAAGTTTATTGTTTATCTAGTTTACATAGTCTAGATTTAAGATCTGTAAAATAAGGCATTTATAATGAGGTTTCTACATAGTTAACAGTCATTTTTTCAGCCTTTTTTGTTGTTGTTGTTGCCTACATGTAAATTACTAAGACTGTGGTCCATTAAAATGTATATTCAGAAAAATATATATCAGCAAAGATGATGTATAATAAAATTTAAATAGTGGTAACATTTGCTCTTTTTGTCTATTTAACTTTGATTTAAAAAGGAAAGAAAAATATCTTTGTTAATCACTGCTCAGGCAGATTTCTTTATACATTCTAGCACTATTCATATATTAAATATTGACAATCTTTAAAGAGCTCTACTTCTATTATTAAGCTGATTCAACTAAAAAGTGTAGCTTTTTAAAAGCTCGTATCATTGAATAAAAAGGTTTTCAAAAACAATAATAAAGTAAAATTTTCAAAACTAAAGGATACCCCAATAAAAGTATCCTTTTTGATTTAAACAAATATTTAAAAAATAACTGTTCATGGGACAGGCACAGTGGTTCATGCCTGTAATCCCAGAACTTTGGGAGACCAAGGTAGGCAGATCACCTGAGATCAGGAGTTCGAGACCAGCCTGACCAATATGGTGAAACCCCATCTCTACTAAAAATACAAAAATTAGCTGGTGTGGTGGCGTGAACCTGTAATCCTAGCTACTTGGGAGGGTGAGACAGAAGAATCACTTGAACCCGAGAGGCAGAGGCTGCAGTGAGCCAATATCACACCATTGCACTCCAGCCTGGGTGACAAGAGTGAAACCCCATCTCAAAAAAACAACAACAAAAAGAAAAAACTGTTCACTGAACAAAATAGATATTTGTATTTTCTCAGAAAAGGAAAGTAATTATGTTAAACACTACAGAATGTAGCAGAAATAGATGTTACTAATTTTATTGAGTTTTAATTTTACTTAACTATTAGATGACACTATTATTTGGCAATCATATCAGAATTTCCCTGAAAAGCAACTGCTTCGGTAACAGTTATTTTAAAAATAAACGTAAAAATCAAAAGGACAGTTAAAAAGCTACGAAAATGAACTTTTAAAAAGGTCATAATTATATTCCTTTGTTTAAAATTTTCACATTCCCAATGCTTCATCAATTTGGACTTAGAATGCCAGGCTTTTCTTCCCTTTTCATGTAAATCCTGTTAAAAGAGTTAAGTGGCAAATTCTTTAGGCTAAGAATTTTAGAAAGCCCGTACGTCTTCAGAGACATCTTGCTATACTACTTTAGCTCTGCACTTTATATTAAATCTAACATGAAAATTTAAAAGATTGAATATTTTGCCAAAGATTCCTTAATGTGGCTAATGACTGTGGAGGTGCTTTTTGTTTAGTGACTTGGGGCAAAGATAGAGCTACACAAAGATTAGCAGAACAATAATTATGCTTTTAAGATACTTTGAAGGAGAAAAGCTAACTTAAACAACCTATTTCAGAAATAACAGTAGTCAAATTGGAAGAAAAAGGTATTATCACACAGGTTGTCAGGGTAACATGAATGAACATACTTTGCCAAACTTAATTGAAAGAAATCCTAGAAATCGAAGCTCTGGAAACAATCATTTAAAAAAAAAAAAAAAAAAAAAAAACTTATCCAGGAAATTGTTGGCAGAGTTAAAGAAGAGAAACAGAAGTTTATCTTAAAATGTCCTTATGCAGGAAATATGTTTTTAATGCATTTAAAATTTATTAGAAGACACGAATCATTTAAAGAATCTATATTTGTTTCTCAGTTTTAGTTTTTAAGTATTATAAATAACATACATTTGCATCATCACTTGAAAATCATTCTATTCCTACATGAAAATGTATGTTTTATCACCATTAAGAGTGATTACTATATGATAAACTACACAAGAAACACTAATTTGGCAAGTCTATAATCAAATTAAAATAACTAAATTTGTTTTAAGAAATTCACCAGGCTTGGCATGGTGGCTCATGACCGTACTTTGAGACGCTGAGGTAAGGGGATTACCTGGGGTTAGGAGTTCAAGACCAGCCTGGCCAACATGGTGAAACACTGTCTTTTTTTTGTCTTTTTTTTGTATTTTTGTATTAAAAATACAAAAAAATTAGCCAGGTGTAGTGGCGCACGCCTGTAATCCCAGCTACTCGGGAGGCTAAGGCAGGAGAATCGCTTGAACTTGGGAGGTGGAGGTTGCAGACAGCAAAGATTGCACCATTGCACTCCAGCCTGGGTGACAAAGCAAGGCTCTGTCTGCCGAAAGAAAGAAAAGAAAGGAAAGAAAGAAAGAGAGAAAGAGAGAAAGAAAGAGAGACAGAGAGAAAGAGAGAAAGAGAGAAGAAAAAGAAAGAAAGAAAGAAAGAAAGAAAGAAAGAAAGAAAGAAAGAAAGAAAGAAAGAAAGAAAGAAAGAGAAAGAAAGAGAGAAGAAAGAAAGAAAGAAAGAAAGAAAGAAAGAAAGAAAGAAAGAAAGAAAGAAAGAAAGAAAAGAAAAGAAAAGAAAGAAAGAAAGATTGATCAAATGCAATCCTAACTAATCTTAAGAGGGACAAGACTGGTTTCACTTTGTTAAATTTAAAATAATCCATTTTTAGTGACCTAACGTTTTATGAAAAATAGTAACTAAACTTATAAGCAGTTTTAGCTTTACTCTCAGTCTAATCAAATCTCACAGGGAAAAACCCCTTCAATTATGACCCAGGAAGTCTATAAGCCTCCATACTAGTTAGAACAGAAAAGTTAATTAAAAATTAAAAATCAAGTCTCATCTACTCGGGAGGCTGAAAGGTGAGAGGATTGCTTGAGCTCAGGAGGCAGAGGCTATACTGTGTCAAAAAAGTGCCACTGCACTCTAGCCTGGGTGACAACAAAAACTAAAAAAAAAAAAAAAAAAAAAAAAAAAAAAAAAAAAAAAAAAAGTTATAATTAGAATAATGAGAGACTACTATTTGAAATCAAAATATAATATATATGAATTCTTGCTGGTGTTCCTAATAACTTACGATACAAACAAATTTAGTTGGGGAGGATGCACTGACAAGCCAGATTTTTAAATGTAAAATAAATAAAAGTGCTAACAACAATGTGTAGAGACCAAATTGACACCCTAACCTTGTAATCAAAATGGTTCAATACCTATATAATTTGCCATATACTCAAATAAAGGGGAGAATCTGGCAAGCATTAATAGTGTAGAATTAGCTATAAAAGTGAAATAGCTTAATAGATCATTTCCTACCCTCAATGCTTCTGAAAAATGGCCACAATACAAAATAAAATTAAAGATGCTATTTAAGACGGCTCACGGATTCCAGGGTTCTTAGCTTTAGGAAACCTTTCTTCTCTCTCTCCTATCTCTGATTAAGTAATAAAATGTGCCACATTGAGTTTATATAGTTAAGATAAAATTTGAGGTTTAGAAGTTTGGTGTTATTTCTAATTTTATAGTTTGATAAAAGACTGAAAGAGAAGACAGGCCCACTTCCCTTTCACATATGTTCAAGGAAAGGAATCACTTCATTTCTACTTTTCATAGATTCATCAATTATTCTCAAATCTATTTCCTTACTAAATACAGGGGAGGAAAAACTATCAACTATCCACTACATTTTTGTGACAAAAAATCAATTGTCCTTTATTAAGCCCATTAAATATCTTCATCAAACATTATATTTTGTGACTCAATTTGCTCTAGAATTAAATTATAATAGTGACAGTTTTTATTAATTCAGCAAAAGAATACTCAGTCATTACTTATGCAGAGTTCATTTATCAAGCATTTTCTGAGTACTAAATGTGCCATGAACTGTGGAAACAAAAACAAATAAGGTATCACTAAGTAGTTCCATAACTACTTCCAACAAAGAATGACCTATCACAGACAAAGCCTATCACAGACAAAGCCTTTAAGACCTCACAATTCCATGATATAGTTTTTCAATTTGACCTTTAGCATTTAGATTGCATTAAATAACATAAAGAAATACATATTTTGATAAAAACTCCTCAGATAATTTCTAATTAAATTTTAAAAGTAGATGGCAAAAAACTTGCACTTAAAAAAATAAAATTCCCTAAGATGCTGTAAAACTTCAATCTAATCATTTTAGAAAACATGTAATGACAAATTTCTTTTTGTCTCCTAGACTCTAGACAAAATTATATACAAAAACAGGACATGTACATTTTCTGACATAACAAGTATTTATTATAACTGGAAACATATTTACCAATTGTGACCTTTATTTCAATGCACACATACATGTATTCCTTGTGTTACTAAATACTACTACTGTTCTAATATTTTATATGGAAAGAACCTTACTATCACTCAGCAATTATTCATAAGGTACCTAATGAAGCACAGTATGATTGTGACCATTTACAACAGGGGGGAAACGAAGGCACAGAAATGCTAAATTACTCGCCAAAGTCCCAAGATAAACAGGCAAAGCAGAAAATAACAGTTGAAACCTACTAATTACAGTTTACTGACAAATTGCATGCAATTATTCAATGATATAAAAAATTATACATGTAAATTCACAAGTAAACATATACAAATAACTAAAAAAGCAAGGACAATTAGAAAGAATTTTCTACATAGCCTGAATTACATAGAGAAGTGTGGTTTAAAAAATCAAAACTGCTGAAGAGCAGGTGCTAGTGAGATATAAACATTAGTTTAAAAGAACTTGAGAAAGTAAACACAGTATATTAAATAAAAAACTAATTGTGACCCATGAAGTTTAATTTTAAAAGAGAACCTAACAGACATACACATAACTCTGAGTAAGCGCTGAAATATATCTTTAGAGAAAAGAAATCCTTATTTAAAATATCTTATTTGAAAGTTAAAAAAATGGCATGTATAGACAGTATTTAAGATGCAATATAATAAAAAAGTGTAGACTTTTGGGGGGTGATTTTCAAACAATAACAGTGCCAGTTCCAAAATATGAGATGCCAGGGAAAATGGCAGATATTAGCTTATGAGATTACTTTTATTAAACATATGGAATTTTATATAAAATAAAATTCTTCAACCCAAGAAGAATAGTGCGTAAACAGTGTACTTTTTTTTAAAGATCACATTATAACCAAAAATATTTTATGGCATTGCTGTATATCCAGCTTATCTTGTCCTAAGAAATATTAAAATACAGTATCAATAAAACATTTAATTTCCTCTACATTACCTCTTTAAAACTTTGCAGACAATTTACGATATTATCTTCTTAATAAGGCAAAACCAAGGAAGGGGACTTTGTATATCCATTATTTCAGAGTAAGAAAAATATCTTTACCTTCCAGAAGACTTTCACAAAATTCCAGACATTGGTATATTGTAATAATGCAATTAGAAATAAAAATTTTACAACAGAAACTAAATAAATAAATAATATAGAGTAATACTATTCAAAAATCTTATCAAAATTAGAAGAAAGATGGCACTTTTTTTTATTAAACAACTAAAATACGACGGGTTGGAAATCTATCATAAACTGACTTTTAAAATAAAAATTGTATTTCTCAGTTTCCTAATTTCTAACATATGACAAAAGCAAAACAAAAAACCTGATAAAAACCTCTAAGTCCTACAGCAAAAAGGCCTGAATCAATCTCATATTTAAAAAAAAAATTAGTAAGACAGTAGAGACTCATACAGGTTCAAATAATTAATAGAAGGATCACCACCTCTGTAAGTTTTTAACTACTGTTTCAAATTAATCATAGTCTTCAACTCCATCCTCAACCCCAAGGGAATTTTCCTGAATTAAATTTTTGTTCATTATATAAAATATATTATATATATATTTTTCTCTATTTTTGTTGTTTCATTTACTCCATTATGTTATGCTTACGCTTGGGATTTCATTTTTGACATACTGCAAAAGTTATACTGTGGTCAGAATTATTCATGTGTATCTCCTGAACTTCGAACTACTTACTACTTTACCCTAAATTTTAATAAACTTAACCTTCAGGATAGCTCCCAAGACATTCTATATGGACTATCTCAAAAAAATTAGCCAATTATTATAAACTTTCTTAATTTTGTCGAAGAGCTTTCTCTTTTTCTACTGTAATTTTTACTTTATCTTTCTCATTGATAGTATAAAAAACTCATAAAATTAAGACTTCATGCCTTTCTTTGAGAAATTAAGACAAATCATATTTTTAATGACCAAAATAGATTAAATCATTTGGAAGTAAATATTTAAAAACATACAACAACACTAATATATTTGTTTTATAAATACGTTTATTCTTTTTGAAATGTTTAATTTCTGTGTCCTCATTTAATTTGACAGGGCTTTACCAGAAGACAATGTTTTTAAAGAAATCAGAATGGATTCCCTTACAAAGTCCCTATAAGAACTGTAAAAACCTTTGTAACACTGTTTTTTGAAAGTCTGATGCCTCTTTTAAATTAGCTCTCTTTTTGTCCACCCATTCACTCTGCCATCTCACCCAGAGCTTTGATCAATTTCTTCATTTCAGCTAAAATTAGCAGCCTCTGGACCATTGGGAAAAGCCAATGTGCAGCATCAGCTAAGATTTCTGATTAGCATCATGTCTGATTAAAAAAAAAAAAAGTACCAAAACGAAACAAAGAAACAAAGACAAAACAAAAAATAAAATCAACCTAGGCCATCTTTTCACCTTTCTTTATTTCGTAAGGGAGAAGCATTTAACACATTTGTTTTGATAAGCAATAAGAAAATGCTAATTAAGTTCTTGTCAATAAAAAGTCTGTCTTCTCACCATTGCTTCTAAATTTCAAACATTTAAAATATGCTAACAGAGTTTAGTAACTTTATTATTTTATGACATAAAACATAATCTTAGTACACAGTGTTTAGATCAATTACTTTTATAGCCTCTATATAGAGAGCATTGTCAACTTCTCTTGTCAAGAGAAAAATAATTCCCTGTGTTAAAAATGCAAATTATTACTCTTTATTTACATCTAAATCCAGAGCATAACCATGTGTGAGAGGTTAAGAAGTGGATGAAATCTGTTTCTGAAGTATTGTTTCCACTACATAATATTTTGAGAAAGGTCCTATCCTGAAATTGTTTTTTTCATTTTTTCTGTGATGAGAAAATAATAAACATGGAACTTTCATCCCCTAAAGACAAGGTTTTAGCATCCAACTTACCTGACAAGATTTTCATTGTCTCCAGTTCCCTTGCAAGTTGCACATTCAGTTCTTAAATCTTCAGCCTTGGGCTTCTTTTGCAACACAGACTGTCTTTGTCTTCTCTCTCTAGGAACTCTTTCCTGCCATACAAGGGATAATAAAATAAAACATAACAGAACAAAATAAGGATATAAGGGAAACAATTTTAAGCAAGAAAATTTCTCAAAGTTAAGACTGTGTAAAAGTGCTTAACTTATTCCAACCTCATGTTTTTCTTCCTCAGGAACGAAGCTCCGTTTTCGTCCTCTGGTTCTCTGGAAAAAAAAAAACAACAAAAAACAAAAAACAAAAATCCACAGTATATCTAATGTTTAATTAATGATAAAAATAAATTTCCTCTGTTAATGTTATTGCTTAAGTTAGGCACTTGCAAAATTAGTTATTTCTAATTAATACTATATTGGACCACTGCATTTTGTTACCATTTATGACATAAGAAATAAAAAGTAACAAATTAAATATACTTTATAGTACTTTACTTTTAAATAAACATGTATCTGATAGAAAAAAATGAATTCTCCAAACTTATTTTAAAGGATTTTTTCCATACTTCATAATTGTCCATAATTATGATTTACATTTAAATTTTCATAACTTATCACATATGACTTATACAGCTGAAATGCTAAACCTGGGATCATACTACACACATTATTTGCCGACATGTATGCATGTGCATACATGTTTATGTAAAGAAATAATTCTTAAGCAGCCAAAAAAAGTAGAAGGAAACGGTCTCACATATCCAAAATCCTAGTTAACATAAAACTAATTAAAATGCCACATAAAATGACATTTTAAACTAATTTAGCTAAAATTCACTTCATATATTTCAGAATACATTTACCATTAGAAAGAATGCATACAAATGTTTAAAAGAACTGTAACTACATCAGTATTTGCAGCCAATATGTTAGAAATCTCCACCAATCACAGCACAGCCTCTGTAGATTTTATAATTCCCATATGCAGACCACTATTCCTTAGAGAATGGAAGAGAATGCAGGCACTGCTCCCAAATTACTTTGACAGCTGAGATCAAGGAACACTCCCAAGCTAGAGTAGGTACCAAATAATTCTAAACAGAATTACATTATAGTATAGATATATTAGTGTTTCTTACATTACTGTAATTTCAATTCTTCATGATACTAAGTACACTGTTATTTAATACCATGGCTAACTGCTTACCATTTAATCTGTCCCTAAATAGCCAAGAGTCAACTAAATTGTCATTCAAAAAAAGTAAATTTATAAAATATGTATCTGTTTACATTTATATTACCAATTAGTATGTTTTAATTATATTATGGAAGTAATTAGGAAGAAAAATGAAGACTATATCTAGGAAAAGCCTTTAAATGCAGATCCTACATCTATAATTCTTACTTCCAAAGAACAATACTGAGACTTGCTTCTCAAAATATCAGTCATGACCCATAATCACTGGCATCACCTGAGTGTATATTAGAAATGCAAAATCTCAGGCTCACTCCGACACACTGAATTAGAATCTGTCTTTTAACAAGAATCCTAAGTAGGTCAAATACATGTAAGTTTAAGGACCCCAGTGTAGAAAGGCCCTTAACAACACTTATTCAAGTTCTAACTGAAAACTTATGGCTAGTAATTTCTATATTCATCTCTTTTCCTTCTGTGCCACTCTGGCCCTTTAATGCTTTATTCTCTGTCTCCTTACAAAATTCATTCCCAACTTGGTAAGGACCATAGCATATTCATCTTTCTACACCCAATTAAACTTAACACAATGCTTATGACATAAAGTCTCAATTAACTTGTTTTAATAAAATAAATTTTTAAGTGGGTAAATCAAAACTAATGAATGATGATACTATATAATACAAATTAAAAGATTTGACTGACAGGCCAGGTACCATGGCTCATGGCCATAATCTCAACACTTTGAGAGGCTAAGGTGGGAAGACTGCTTGAGCTTAGAAGTTCAAGACCAGCCTGGGCAACACAGAGAGACCTCATCTCTACTAACAATAAAAATGAAAAAATCAGCTAGGCATGGTTGTGAGTGCTTGTAGCTACTCAGGAGGCTGTGGTGAGAAGATAACTTGAGCACAGGAGATGTATGCTGCAGTGAGCCATGATGGAGTCACTGCATTCCAAGCCTGCACAACAGGACGAGACTGTCTCAAAAATAAATAAATAAATAAAATATAAATTTGACAAAAAGTTTATTTTTCCCTAATTTGGTACTCTATTATCTAATTTGCATAATGTATATTTACAGGGCCTTTTTCTTTTTTTAGGCAGAATCTTCTTCTGTTGCTCAGACTGGAGTGCAGTGCAGCAGTCTTGGCTCACTGTAGCTTCCGCCTCCCAGATTCAGGCGATTCTCATACCTCAGCCTCGCAAGTAGCTGGGATCACAGGTGTGCACCACCAAGCCTGGCTAATCTTTGCATTTTTACTGGAGAAGGGGTTTTGCCATGTTGGCCAGGCTGGTCTCAAACTCCTGACCTAAAGCAATCCACCTGCCTTGGCCTCCCAAAGTACTGGGATTACAGGAGTGAATCACTGCACCTGGCCTACAGGGCATTTCAGTAAGATGTTCCAAATTAGTAACCAGCATCAAGTGGAAAATACTCAAATTACTCATTTGAGTTCCACAAACTTCTAAACAGAATGTGCAAAACACTGCCATACATTTTCACATTTTTCTTCATCCAACTCATCTTTTAGGTAACAAACTAGCAAATGTATCATCTAGTTTTGAATTAATTTTTCAAGTATGTATGTTAATGCTGCAAGTTCATGTTTTCAATTCTTTTAAGGATGTTTATTTACCATTTTGATAATAACTTAAATCTTCAAATATCTGGTATAACTCCATCAACTGAAACTCTCTTCATACCCAGATTGCAATTAGCATCATATAGTATAATGCCAATTAGTGATTTAATCACACAATGGTATAGCTCCATTTCTCTCTATATTTATAAATTTGTTCTCATATATTAGGTGTATTTGTAATTATCTAAAATAGTCACTTTAAGTACCTTTATTACCAAATGGTAATCACTGATATATTCGTGAAATACTTTAAAATAACACAAGACACATAAACAATATCCATCTATAAAAACAAACTTGTTATAAAAATATAAAATAATATCATCTTAGAGCTCTGAAAAAGCAATCCAGAGAAATGACTTGCTGATGTCACACAGCTGGTAAGTTTCTGAGGTAAACCTTAAACTCAGTTATCTCAACTGTCACTTCAGTGACTTTTCTTGCATGGCTAATCCAAGATTAATAATTTAATCCCAAATAGAAATGAACAAAATCATTAAGAATGCAAATCTCTTATTGCACTTGAATACTTAAACTAAACTGTAACATTGTGACACCCAATGAAGATTTCTTACATTTCAAATGAAGTTAGAGAATTATACCCAATAAAGGGTAAATTCAAACTGGCACTATAGTCTACCTAATTTGGTAGCTCCATACTATACACTAACTTGATTCATTACCAAAGTAATTACAGCACTCTTATTTAGCATTTATCACATTACTAATATTTCCAAAGAAAAAAATAAAAGAGAATTTGATCCAAATATAACTATATAAAATACCAAGTCCTCCAGCCAAGAAAATGTTGAAAGCTGTGTTGTTTTTTTTTTTCCTAGTTTTAATGAAGTGGCAGCAACTGTAACTATGGAAATTCATAACTGCCTAAGGACAAGTTATCTTAAAAGCAGTGTCCTTGAATGAATCCCAAAACATAAGCGGAATTTAAAAGAGGGAGAAATGGTACAAAAAAGCAAGAAGAAAAACAAAAACAAGTATGGCTCATCTGACAAATTTCAGTTACCAAAGAGCTTGTCCCATCTCAGATGAATAGAAGTATATATAACAGGGTGGTCCTTTTATGATATATTTTGAGGCTACAATGACTTTAGCAACAATAAAACAGTAGGATGAAAATAATATGTGGAAGAAAGAAGAATTTTACTTTTCAAGTATGTGCTTTAGAATGTAACAGATACGTTACCTGGAAACTCCACATGATTAATCAAGCTGGGGTGCAATTCCAAACTGATTCATTTTGACAGTAATTAGTTAAGCTATTAAAAGTAAATGAAAGTTTAAAACTCATTCCAAATCTTGACACATTTCAATTTTTTTTTTTTTTTTTTTTTTAAGAACCTGATTTACCTAGGGAATAATTACAACCTGAGCTGCTTAGATCACCTTGCTTGTAATCTGTCCGTGATAAACTTACTTGAAAAGAGGTGATTAAAAAATCCATAGAAGAGATTGGCATGGTATTAGAGACAATGTATTTAAACTGAAAAGGTGTAAAATTATCTTATCTAGCAGGCAAATTTTAAATAGTTTATTCTGGCTGGGCACAGTGTCTCAGGCCGGTGATCTCAGTACTTTGGGAGGCCGAGGCGTGTGGATCACCTGAGGTAAGGAGTTTTAAACCAGCCTGGCCAGCACGGCAAAATCTCATCTCTACTAAAAATACAAAACTTAGCCGGATGTGGTGGCGCACACCTGTAATCTCAGCTACCCAGGAGGCTGAGGCATGAGAATCGCTTGATCCTGGGAGGCAGAGGTTGCAGTGAGCCAAGATCACACCACTGCACTCCAGCCTGGGCGACAAAGCGAGACTCTGTCTCAAAAAAATAAACATAAAAATAAATAAATAAATAGTTTATTCATCTAAAACAAACAATTAAACATTTTTCTAACTCCTCTATCATTTTTCTAACTCCTCTATCATTTTAATTTTTTAGAACTGAGGTCATTTTAATTTGCAATAAAGTTAAATGCATGATTCATTTGGCAAATGAACTAAATTTAAAATTAAAAGAGAGGCTGGGCGCGGTGGCTCAAGCCTGTAATCCCAGCACTTTGGGAGGCCGAGACGGGCGGATCACGAGGTCAGGAGATCGAGACCATCCTGGCTAACACTGTGAAACCCCATCTCTACTAAGAAATACAAAAAACTAGCCGGGTGAGGTGGCGGGTGCCTGTAGTCCCAGCTACTCCGGAGGCTGAGGCGGGAGAACGGCGTAAACCCGGGAGGCGGAGCTTGCAGTGAGCTGAGATCCGGCCACTGCACTCCAGCCTGGGCGACAGAGCCAGACTCCGCCTCAAAAAAAAAAAAAAAAAAAAAAAAAATTAAAAGAGAGTCAGTACTTTAACATCTTTGATACCACTAAACAAGGCTTCATATATTCACTTGTGACCAGGTCACTAAATTTAACACTTGTGTTTTTGTTGACAAATCAATATTTATACAAATTAATAATTAAAGTCAGTCATATATGGTTAGATGAATCATAAGAAATGCCTCTCTCTGTAACTTATATGTAAAAATAGAACATGCTTATTCACAGGCAAAATTCCAAAATCAGTGTTAATTAGGACAATTAAGTCAAACTTTGAAAACCTCTGTTAAGCTAAATAGCATTAGATTTATGCTGGGGAATAAATGCCAATAGCTTTCTGGCAGCTATTCAAAAATGCTTCAATATAAAATGTATTCTAATATATATAAATATATTTAATTCCTAAGACTATAAAATTATATGTATAGTATATATTATATGTAGTAATAGATAATTATATATAATTTCTAAAAAATATAAAATTATATATAATTCCTAAAAATATCTGTCTTTCAATTATGAAACTATATTGAAAACAAGTTAAAGTTCATAAAATATTCAAAGAAAACTGCTATATGCAAAAAACAAATTATGAACAAGGTGTCATCTGTTTCTGTTGGCTATCAATAAACAACAGATAGAATGGCAGTCACCAAAAGTGAGTGCTTTCCCTTTGGTCAACTGGCTGTAGAGTTTCTTTTTACCTAATTTAGCTTATATTAACAGGGTTATGAAAATACATGGGAGAATAAAAAGAAAATCATGACCAATTTGTCTTAACTACTATAAACTGAAATAACTATGGGTCTAACGATATATAATAAAATATATATTCCACATGACAAGTAAGTGCTGCTATAAAAACCTTCTCAGAGATAATGGTACATACAAAATAAGTAAAGTCTTGAAGCTCCACCTATTCTTATCTTTATTTCATACTCCTAGGAATAAACTAAAGTGATGGATTTCCAAGAGGCAAAAAGCAAAACAGGAGTCTCAGGGTTTTGAATAAGATTACTTGAGCTAAGGACACCCACAGAGTAGATCTCTTTCAAGTAGCCAAAGTGAGTTCTAGTTCACTACAAAAACTGTTTGCCAGGGTTTCTTCTAAGAATCTATGACAGACAGAGGTTTTATAATCTGACTCATACCTCAGAGGTCACCTTGAGTCTGATAATATAAAACTCTGGTATGTAAAGCCCCCACAAATAACCCTTCTTTCCCAGAACTGTAATAATTCAAACAGTTAAGTAAAATAAATATGAACATAATGTATAGTAACCTTTAGTCACTTCAATAGAACTGAATCCAAATGCTTCAACATTTTTCCTAAACTAGCATCTAAAAAATATTTATATGAAACATATTTCATATTTTCAGATTCTCAAGACTTACGTTTAAACATTATTAAATAGGTACTTTACACATGTGTAAAATTAGTTAAAACATAAATGTAATAAAAGTAGGCTCTAGGATATTTGATTATCTCTCAAATAAAGACTACCACTTAGAACAGGCTAGTGGCTCACATTGTTAAGTGTGATGGAAAAACGATTAAATGTGTTTAAATCCCCTTCCAAAATAATGATCTAAAAGAAATAATGCATCCTGAAAAACAATATGATTTTCAGTCAAAGCTGCTAAAAAGTATTTTGACTATTTGTTGCACTTATTTTACAAAAAAGAAAATACATAAAACACAACCAGAATTTGTAAGTCAGGAAGAAAGATCTCAGAACTTCAAAGACAGTAGATGATGACGCATGTGTGTAAAAACTATGGAAAGACAGGCTCCAACAAGTCCTTTGGCACTTCTATAAAAGATAAAAAGTCACTACATGACATAGAGTGCAAAGAAAGCAAAAAGAAAATCTGAAAGCTTTCAAGTTACATTAGAGTATTAGAAAATATGTCCATAAGTATAAACATCAATTTTAAAGTAACTTCAAAAGGGATATGGGTAAGCTAATTTATATTTTCTTCAAAATTAATTTCCTTGCCTAAAAGGAAGTAAAAAGTTCCACATAGAAATAATGCAGAGGAAATGTCTAAATAACAAAGTACTTTAACAGAGCTTTCTTAGGCTGCCTTTACAATAATTCTATAATTTCACTGATGAAACACAAGAATGGGACCCATTCTTCTGTGGTAAACAGGACAATCGCTGTCTGCCAGGAATTCAGGTCTATGAGCTTGGGGTATGTCATGATTGCCCTATGTATGTCATATAGGTAAAATTTTCTTCAAAATCATGGTAGAATAATAAGACTAACATGAAAACAAATTATACTTTGATCAATTAATGGTAGGAAAAATGAAACACTGACAAAAATAAAAATACTATAATAATGTATTTCAAGACAGAATGTTCCCAATTGTAATACATGTGCTAAAATAAAAGTATAAGTAGGAGGATATTGGGAGCAATAGTTTAAAAATGTAACAATGGGAGAGAAAAATCAGTTATATATTGCAAAAGGTATTTATACAAGTTAGTAAGCTGTTGTATGCCTGGTCTCTCATAATTAACACTGTTCTAAGAAACACAACTAGAACACCTCATTTTTCACCATACCACCTATTAATTAAAAAAGATACATACAACTCTGAAAGAGAAATAAGTAAAAACTTAAGGTAACAACAGGAACTCAGCATAAATGGTAAGATCAAGATCAAAATGACTGATCACTCTCTTCTGTATCTCTCATTCCTACATTCCTTGAAGTTTAGTATGATACCTTACACCAACTGTCTGGTTTTCTGAATGGATTGTTGGAAGGCAGGCAGAAAAGATGAGAGGGAAAGAGGAAAGGTAATCACCATTGATAGTCATTTTCAACTTTTATTTAGTATAAGCTTAGCACCTAAGAAATCTGCTTAGTCAAACCCCATAAATTCTAATTCATTAATTCTAGAATGAGTCTAAAGTCTGTACTAGCTCTAGGGTGGGTCCAAAGTCTACATTTCAATAAATATCCAAGATGGTCCTAATGCAAGTAATCCATGGTCTCTGGAGCATCATTTCTAAACTTAGCACCACACAGTACTCCATGCTACCAAAAAATAAAAAATAAAATAAAAAGTGTCCTAAAAAATGCTTTTTTGATAAAAACAAGTTAAGAAAAAGAACAGATAAAAGTAATCCTATTTCTAAATATTAGGATTTTTTTTTGGAGCTTCAACATGCATTGGAATTTCTACAAGTAAGAACATAATCACACTGCATTTCCTGAAATTATTGGCCATGGACTCTTTTCCCGGTGTTTCACTGACCAAAATCTGTAATTAAGTCTAAAACTTTTCAACAAGAAAACTAGAGACAAAGAACAAGATGAAAGGAATGTGATTATATTAGCAAATTTTAAAGCTTCCTTAGGATAAAAAAAAAAGCAGACCAGTAAAGGAGAGAAAAAAATAGAAGGATCCTTTAATATTAAAGAGTTCTCTTTTATTTCAAGTAATACTGAACTATGGGCACAAAAATATCACTGTAATATACATAATTTCCCTCTATATGATAACTCCAAAGTTAAGGATGATAATACTAATCAGAAGGCTTTCTTGAAACAATAAAGAAACTGGAAAAATAATGTTTCATAAGAGGATAATCTTTGCAGACAGACATATGAAGTAATAACTCTTCTCTAAGATCTCAAGAATAACTGTAGTTACCATTTTCAAACAATTATAGAAAATATTTTAGAAATAGAAACTAGCAGGCTTATTTAACAAAGGAAAATTCTCTCTAGTTCCCTTATAAACAAAATATATTTTTGAAGCCTAAAAAAAGAGTTATCAACAGTAGAAACTACAAATAAAAACTATTTCAAGTCTATCTACTTAGAGCACCCAAAATAAACTATTTTAATTATCTAAAAGATAACAATTCTCAGATTTGCCTTATCAATTTCATATGAGCCCATAACACAAAACTGATTTAAAAAATCAAGGTGAATTCTCCCAAATAAGATCTTTCAAGTGATTATAATACAGGAGGTTAATACAGATTAAAAAATTTTTTTTGAGAAAACTGTTACTTTGAGGAAAAAAAACCAAAGACTCTTTAAAATGAAACAGGTAACAAAACAAATGATGACAACTAACCCTAAAAATATCTTTATATCTCCCCTGTGGAAAGAAAGATTTTTGAAAAGTGCCTGCCTCAGCTCAAGCCAGGAAAGTATGCCCTAAGAATTCATAACAGTAAGCCAGCACTTAAAGGTTTGAAATTTACACTCCTGATGTAATAGAAAACATACACACCAAACTTTTATTTAAAATATTCTCAAGTTGGTAGAGGCCCCTTCAAGGTACCTGGTAAAAATGAACATAAATGATTTCCCCAGAAGAAACTCTTTAAAACCTGGCCTCAAAGAATTTGCAATGAGAAAAAGGTAAACACCCCAACAGAAAAATTGGTGAAAGGCGTGCATACACATTTCCCAGAAAAGGAAATACAATTTACCAAAAATAAGTAAATAGATGCTCCAAATCATGAGTACTGAGAGAACTGCAACATAAAATGTCAATATGCTATTTTCCCTGCATCACATTGGAAAGCATTAAAACACTGGACAAAAGTTTGTGAAGCAACAGAAATATTATCCATTGCTAGTATGAGTGTGAACTGATTTGGAAAACAATTGCAGTTATCTAGCAAAACTGAAGATGCAGATAGTCTGTAACTTAGCAGATCTACACCTTAATACATACACAAACTCCCTGTTACCATGCTGCAGGAGATATTTATAGGAACATTTAAAACAAAGCTGTATAGAGTAGAAAAGCATGAAAACAACCTAACTGCCCATCAACAAAGCAAAAGAAAAACTAGGCAATAATCTATTCTTTCCATAGAAAACTATACATTAGTGAAAATAAATAAACTACAACTACATGGATCAGCATGTCTGAATCAAATCAACATAATTTTGGTCAAAATATCAAATTACCAGAGAAAAACATTTGATTCCACTCATATGAAATTCAAAACCTATAAAAATAAACCACATATTATTCATAAATATATAGATTTACAGTGTAAATCTCTTCTATAAAGAAAAAGAAATGAATGAGAAACATAAAGCTGAGTAAAGAGGCGGCCTCTGGGCTAGACAGATAACGATGAGATTGTCGAGGATTTACAGGAAACTTCTAAAGCTTTGGGAATGGTCTGTCTTTTAAGGTGGGTGATGGATGCTCTGGTGTGTCCATTATTATTATGCCTCCAACAAAATACAAACTACAAACACTCAGGTAAGCATGTGGTATATTTCACAATATAGAAAAAAATTGTTAAGAGTAACCAATAGTAATATACATGTCTTTTTCTTTGACTTCTAAGTATATGTTTGCCCTGTGTCTTTCTCACCCTCTGAAATTTTGGCGTCAGAATTGTATGATGCTTATGATAAATAAAAAATAAACTACCGTATTTCTTATCGGAATCTTCTTGGGTTCAGGTGGCACATCCTGTGGAACAAATTTCACTGGTTCCTTAATCTGCCTCCTTGATCGTTTGGTTCCATCTGGTAGGGTTTCCATGGCCATGTCTGCTTCCATGTCACTGCTCCCTGCCTGGTCACATTCTGAGCACTGCCTACATAAACGGGAAAAATTTAAGTCATGTATTTATTATTATCTTCAGGCTTTAGCTATAGTTTTTATAAATACAAAATCCAGGTATATAAGAAGAATATGTAAAAATATACACAGGTAATATGATCACAGGATATATAATGAAAAAACATTCAGAAACACTCTTCTAAGAGTGACTACTGTTAATATAATATTTAAGGCAATTTAATGTATCCTGTAAGTATAAGAACACATTTAACAATGCTATATGTTTAAGTGAACCAACATGAGATTCAACACTGATTAAAAAGGTGGTTTTGTCAGCTGCAGTGGCTCACACCCATAATCCCAGCACTTCAGGAGACTGAGGCAGGATGATTGCTCACAACATAGTGAGACAACTGTCTTCACAAAAAAAAAAAACCAAAAAACAGAAAATTAGCCAGGTTTGGTGGCACACACCCATAATCCCAGCTACTCAGGAAGCTGACGTGAAAAGGTCACTTGAGCCCAGGAGAACAAGGCTGCAGTGAGCCATAATTGCAACACTGCACTCCAGCCTGGGTAACATGAGCAAGACCCTATCTTAAATAATAATAATAATTTACCTTTGGAAAGTATGACTTTTCTTTAAATGACATATACTGTGATATCTAAAAATCGAAGTCCTTCATGGACCCTAACACTACTCCTTGTCACAGTTATCATATCTTTTAATTGTAGTCAATGACAAGTTGTGCTGAATATACTACTTAAAGAAACTATAGAAACAGACTCCAAGAAGTGTTGGGGGAAAAAAGGGTCATGTTAGTTGGTAGCCCCTACTACTTTTCTAAAAGAAGAAATATACATTTATTTACCAAAGGAATTTGTTAAAGTAGCATTTATAAAAAATTTTAATATGGGTAATATTAAAAATTAATTGAAACTAAAACTTTAGACAAGTGGTATCCCACAAAACTTTTTATAACATTAGGATTATCTACATATCTGCACTGTCCAGAACAGTAGCCACTAGCCATAGATGGTTACTGAGCACTTGAAATGTGGCAAATAACAACTGAGAAAATTTCAAATTTCAATATTAATTGATTTAAATTTAAATAGCCGTATGTGGCTAGTGGCTAACATTTAGACAGCAAAAATCTAAACAAGGACTGCTGGAAATCTTTATATTGTGAATCATAAAGGACCATTTCAAAAAGTTAAAACCAGTTGTTAAAAGTAAATTTTTACTTATATTTTCTTCAACTGTAAAAGAATGATCAAAGGCAAATTCTCCAAAAGTTTGATAGTATTCTCTTAATAAAAATGATTATAATCTGTAAAAGTGTATTTGATATTTAGTTTGTATATGTTTATATCAGTATCTTTGAAGGTAGCTTATAATTCTCATAGCAAGAATTTTCAAAGACTTATGATTTGATTTCATCCTCCATCAATATTCACATCTTTCACTAATACTGTAAACTTATTAAACTAATATTTAATTGTAAAAGTGACAGCTTTAATTTTTGAACTCCAACAACAGAGTTAAATACCAAGTACCATTTGTTTTGTTAATGCAAAGATATTATTCCTAAAATACAAATGAATCCTTAACATATTAATGTAAATATCTTAAAATTTCCAATTCTTTAAGAATAGGTTAGCAAAAATTTTAGCACTAGAAATTCAGTGAAAGCAAAACAAAAATGTACATAATCTTGTATTACTCAGAAAACATTTATGTATCTATTGCTACCCTTCATGTAACTATAGCTAGCACATTGTCCCCTAGATTGTCAGATTACCATCATAACAAAAATACAACTAAATGAATATACTAAATTGCTCCTGCATTTGTCCCATATGAAAACATCAAGGACTGGTAAGAGAAAATACACACCTTACAGAATCTCAGAATTGAAATGGTAAGTATATTCTGACTTTATTAGCAGAACTGTGAAAACCCCAGAAATGTTAGATATTGTTAGTAACAATAAATGCAACAGCCTTCGAAACAGAGATGACTAGAGAAATTACCAAATTATATTACAAAAAGGCCCATTGCTTCACTTTTCAGCATTAAATTATAATCTTAATGCTCCTTGATCATTTCTATCAGTTGAGTGAAATATAGTCAAAGTTTCTCAAACAGTTCTAATTCACTTTTTTTTTTTTTTGAGACAGTCTGCAACTTCCACCTTTTTTAAGCGATTGATTCTCCTGCCTCAGCTTCCTAAGTAGCTGGGACTAGAGTTGTGTGCCACGATGCGCAGTTAATTTTGGATTTTTTAGTAGAGACAGGGTTTCACTATATGTTGGCCAAGCTGGTCTCAAACTCCTGATCTCAGGTGATCTGCCCGCCTCAGCCTTCCAAAGTGCTGGGATAACAGGTGTGAGCCACCATGCCAGGCTCTAATTTACTTTTAAAATATGTTGTTTGTCTATTTAAATAACAGGCAAACGTAATGTTATCTAAATCCCCTGGGTATAGAAGCAAGTACCTTTTTCAGATAAATCATTGTTTTGTTTTTTAAAAAAACTGAAATATTTCCTCTTTGCTTCTCTTTCGGTAGCTATTACCCTTGTCGGGACATTATTTATTCTTATGTTCACTTCCATCCCCACTAAAACTAATACAGTTAGGTGACAAAGAAATTTGGCTCTCTAATTCCCAGAGAATAGAAATGTTATACCCTGAACACCACAAAACACTGAACAACTCAAAAAATCAAAACAAATGTAACGGCCAATGCAGAATATATCCATTCCTATTTCAAGACAACCACCACATGATTGTTGCAGTAGATAGAGTCTACACTGAGTAGACTACAAGAGTATTATGGACATAATACTTCTTACCCATTCTTCAACAATCTATTAAACACTATAGCCTTCATCTTATAAATAGCATTTAAGATATGTAAAAGTGTTTCTGCTACATCAATTGGTATACAAGATGTTAAGAAATAATAACCTAAATCCATGGCCTGTCTAATTCAACGAAATCAAATAATTTTTTTTTTTTTTTTGAGACAGAGTCTTGCTCTGTCGCCCAGGCTGGAGTGCAGTGGCATGATTTAAGGCTCACTGTAACCTCCATCTCCCGGGTTCAAGCAATTCTCTGCCTCAGCCTCCCGAGCAGCTGGGATTACAGGCGCCTGCCACCATGCGCGGCTAATTTTTGTATTTTTAGTAGAGACAGGGTTTCACCATGTTGGCCAGGCTGGTCTTGAACTCCTGACCTCGTGATCCACCTGCCTCACCCTCCCAAAGTGCTGGGAATTCATGTGTGAGCCATCATGCCCAGTCGAAATCAAATAATATTTTAAGGAAAATCATGATTATCTTTCCTAAAGTCAAATACATATCTGGCTTCTTTCAGTAATCCACTAAACTGCTATTATCTATTAATTTAGCTAAACTCACCTTAATCCTGTATATTTTTGCTTAACACACTGTATTAGAGAATAGAGTCCTAAAATTTATAATTCCCAAGGACAATACTAAAGATAATCTTAACCTTTTAATTGATCCAAGTCAATTAAAAATTTAAAGTATAATAAAAATCCATGTCAGGAATTTATGCAACAGAATAACTTTCATGCTGAAATACCAAGAGGTTTTTCTCAATTCTTTTCCCTTCCTCCCTTCCTCTCCCTCCCTCTTTCTCCCTCCCCCTCCGCCTGCCTCTCCCTTCCTTTCCTTCCTTCTTACCCACCCTCCCACCCTCCCTCTTTTTCTGTCTTTTTTTGAGACAGAGTCTCACCCTGTCGCCCAGACTGGAGTGCATTGGCGCAATCTCAGCTCATTGTAGCCTCAGCCTTCCAGGTTTAAGCAATTCTCTACCTCAGCCTCCTGAGCAGCAGGGATTATCAGTACCTGCCACCATTCCTAGCTAATTTTTGTATTTTTAGTAGAGACAGGGTTTCATCATGTTGGTCTTGAACTCCCGACCTCAAGTGACCCAGCTGCTTCAGCCTCCCAAAGTCTGGGATTACAGGCATGAGCCACTGCATCTGGCCTTTTCTCAATTTTCTATACCTTCTATATGTTTCTAGCACCATACAACTACAACCTATAATCAGAATGATGACCCAATGAGATTTCAGAATCTTAGTTACTAAAGAAAAATGTTTAATAGCGTTTAGACAAGAAAATGTACTAATTTAGCCCAGGCATAGTGGCTCACACCTGTAATCCAGCACTCTGGGAGGCCGAGGCAGGCGTATCACGAGGTCAGGAGATCGAGTCCATTCTGGCTAACACAGTGAAACCCTGTCTCTACTAAAAATACAAAAAAATTAGCTGGGCGTGGTGATACTCGCCTATAGTCCCAGCTACTCGGGAGGCTGAGGCAGGAGAATTGCTTGAACCCAGGAGGCGGAAGTTGCACTGAGCTGAGATCGTGCCACTGCACTCCAGCCTGGGCGACAGAGCAAGACTCCATCTCCAAAAAAGAAAAAAAAAACAAGAAAGTGTACTAATTTGGAGAATTTTATTCATGTAAGTTAAAAAAAAATGATTTTATGAATCTTTAAATGCAACAAATCCAGTAACATTCCATATTCCAAATATTTCATGATTTACTCTTTTCTCCTCCACAATTTATCTTTTTTAGTCATCAAGAACTCAGGATCCCACACCAGAGTTTTTTTTCTTATATCTAAGCTGTTGGCCATGTTTTCTCCTGTATTTAGAAGAAGTCTTGACAGGTGCCTACATAAAACTTTAAGAGGTGACTCAAATATCATTCTTCTCAGACAAGTAATACCTCAGTCCCTCCTACTTCTGCATTACGGGTATCTCTTTGAAGGGCAGAGAACAACATTTAACTCAATTTGTAAATTTTATTCTTTTTGTAGTTATAATATCTGTATAAAACTTTAATAGATATATACCTATTAATTCATATACAGTAAATGCCCCATTCTAAAGCTGGAATTCCTACTAGCACTTAATGGGAAGAAGAGGCAATAAAAAAAATTCAAATGAACAAATTATCAAGAAAAACAAAGGAAAAAACCTCTGTAAACTATTCCTAGAAGGGTTTGTGTTTTCTTTGCATCATAAAATAAACACAGACATATCCAAGGAATAAAAGGATATAATATTACTCAATTCTCTGTTAAATAATGTGTTTCAGAATATTCTTCAAACAATTGGAAAAGGCAACACAAGTTCCAATCAGATGAATGGAGGCAGAAACATAACATTAGTATTCTACAATTAAGAGATGATTAACTATTTGAGCTACTCTAATAAATCAAGCCCTTACCATTTGTATCCTACCAAACATGTCTTAGAATTTAAGGCAGTGTGGAGATTGTATATTTTTAAAAACAACAACAAAAACTAAAATAACAAACTAAAAATGAGACAAAATGCATTTTAAATACTAGAAAGAGGTACAAACAAAATAGAACCTAGATCACACCAACCCTAGCCTCTCTATTCCCTGTGGAATTCTTCATCCACCTTTTAATATTATTCTTTACTAGCTTTTCACATCCCTGGCCCAACTTAAGAAGCCCCTAGGTTTTCCCCTCTCCTTCTCCTGGGCAGCAGAGCATAATTCAAGAAAAATCAAATTATCACATTTACTTATGCACTAAACATTCTTGCTACACAGCCTCAGCAAGTCAGTTTGATTTTTCCACAGTAAGTTGTTACCAACCATCTGCTGTCTTCTCAAGAGCCCATCATCATCCCAGGTCTTTTCCCTCTCAACAGACTCCTATATCACTAAAATGTCTGAGCCTGTCCAACGTGAATTCACTCAACTTCCCAACCCTTCACCTGTAATTACTTCTGTATCTGTATCCATCTTTTCTTTGATATCACATGTCTTAACCTGCCCAGCACAGTCCACTGAACTCTGGGATGGACTGAACAGAAAGCATCCAAATCTAGAACTAGTGTCTCCATGAAAACAGTGCTGGTACTGGAAGAAAAGGCTGGATAGCAAGTGCTTCAATAGTCATTCGAGTAGAATATGATATCTGAGAAGGTAACAGATTGTATAGTAATTAATTCTAGGTACAGTTTGCTTACGGGATATTTAGTAGTAAGGGTGTTACCACAGGCTTGCAGAACATAAAAACAGCAAAAATAAATATTCAGAAATGTTATACCAGAAGGACCATTCAGAAATGTTATACCAGAAGGACCTGTGGAAGTTTAAGCTGAAGACTAAGGCACAGTCATCAAATAAGAGTCCAGTAACAGGACTCTAGTCATAAAAGGAAATTTGATCACTAGAAACAAGGAGAAAGTAAAGGACCTTTTCCCTTAAAAAAGGACTAGCAAGAACAAGGTAGAGTCTAAAGCAGATGTCAGTCAGAGATATACTAGTAAACGTCTAACACTTGACCCTCTGGGGGGAAAGCCCTACTATGTAGTATTTAGTAATTTCTATAGTACAAATACTCCTAACCATGGCAATTTCAGTTTCAAATTATCAACATGGCATCACAGAATATAGGATGGGGAAAAGGGTGTGTAGTAGCAACTATTACAGGTTGAGCATCCCAAATCCAAAAATCCAAAATCTGAAGTGCTCCAAAATCCAAATATTTTTTGAGCACTGATATTATAGTCAAAGAAAATGTTCACTGGAGCATTTCAGATTTCGGATTTTCACATTTGGGATACTCGACCAGTAGGTACAATGCAAATATTCCAAAACAAAAACAAAAACAAAATCCAAATCACTTCTGGTCCCAAGAACTTTGGATAAGGGATACTCAACCTGCATATCATTTTTTTTCTACCATCCTGATACAATAGACTTAAATAACCTCAAGAGCATAGACAATAGTAAAATGTGACAAAAGATTTAGAAAGTGTTAAGTTTTGAGTATTTGTTTTCTTTAATATAACTTCAAAAATAAACTGAAAATGTTAAAAAGCAAAAAGTAAAAACTGCCTTCCACATTTGAGGTACACTAAAGAAAAAACATAATTCTCTGAATCTTGCACACTCCAAAATTAATACACCCAGTTAACTGCTAACCAAAGCTAAGTTGATCTTAGAGGCCAAAGGAAATGTGATCACGACAAACAAGGAGAAATTAAAGGCTTCACTGTGCTACAACATTAACTTTTACTTTTACTTAAAAACCACTAACACCAGTGAAAAGGCTCTAAGTTGTTTAGGCCCTTTTAGGAGTACTCTCACTAAAACACCTCAGGCTATGTACATTATTTCTTTTCTTTTTTTTTTTTTTTAATTTCAACTTTTATTTTAGATTTAGGGGGTACATGCACAGGTTTGTTACATGGGTATACTGCACGATACTGAGGTTTGGAATATGAATGATCCCTATCACTCAGGTAGTGAGTATAGTACCCAACGGTTTTTTCAAGCCTTGCTCCCCTCCTGGCCTCCCCACTCTAGTAGGCCCCATCTTTATGCCCATGAGTATCCAGTGTTTAGCTTCCACCTATAAGTGAGAACATGCAGTGTTTGGTTTTCTGTTCCTGGGTTAATTCACTGAGTATAATGGCCTCCAGTTGCCCCCTTGTTGCTACAAAGAACATGATTTTACTTATTTTTTTTGGCTGCAGAAACTCTCACACACTGGAAACCAGAGCTCTGCAGGTTGAGCAGTAACAGGAGGGTCCATAACTTCATTTAAGGAGAGAACTGCATATCTCCATATAAGTTCATGGCAAAACATCCTGGGTCTGGAGACTATCAAACTAGCTTTCAATTTAAACACCCACCCAGGATGCTTATTAACATTGTTGGGATTTGAATATACTATACTATAGCAGTTTCTGAAGCACATAAATACCACAATAAATATATTCCACTGTATTTCAAAAGAACAGGCCAGTAAGATTATCTGAAAACAAGCTGATACAAAGAACACTATAAAAAAGCAATCCTGTGAAAATAGTGAAAAAATTTCAGCTTCCTAATCAAATGAACAGAGGCAGCCTTAAGTGATAAAACAATGAGGTCAAAAAATAGGCCTAATGTATTTGAGGAACACACACAACCTCTTGTAGAGATTAAAATTTAAAAATTTGGGGTTCACTCTTTTCTGAAACTGGAAAGGTTATGGAACTTGTATACAAAGAATATTCATGTTCATTCCAAAGTTTTCCATTTCCTATATTCTCCTTCCTATAAGAAATCATTCCACTAAAATCTGAACATCTGTCCCTTTCTTAGAATAAAATTAAGGAAAGGATAAAACTCATTATAGATACTATAACCTTATCAAATGTCTGTAGTGATTCGATATGCCTGTTAATAAAAAAAATTAAGAAATGTTTATCAAACGTTTCTAGATTTCAAAGTATGGTTGGATTTCAATAACTAGCACAAATACCAAATACCAGAAGTAAAGCCTTTGACACTAATCTAAAAATAAGATACTAAATTGCAAGTAAAAGCATATGATGGCAAATTTTAGATAAATTCAATTTCAAAATAACAATAAAGTATTTGAGAAATTCTTAACAATAAAACAAAAGAATTATAAGCAATGGACAGAATTCATGCCTTAAAGAAGAATCTATTGCTAAAATAATAGCCACGATTAATGAAAAATTCATTTCTCAAAAAAGCTGTTATAGATTGTCACATAATGCTATAATAAATATTGATGACAGTCAATTTTAAAATGTGCCAAATACTTTATTATGAACAAATATAATATTTCATCTTATACTGCTGAAACTAAGAGTAAATCAATTGAAACATCTAAATCTCCTCTATTTTACTTACCAATAACTGTTTTTGGTCTTTCTTGGCATCCTTGTAAGAGGAGGATCCAGACATCCAAGGTGGTAATGTAGTTTACAGGTATCACACAATAAAAGAAGATGCTGATCATGGTTCTTCTTACAAATTCCACAACTTTTAATAAAAGCAGCAAGTAAAGATTTCAATAATAATTATCATAGTGAAACACAGTTTACTTATAGCATATTTTTTAAATTATAAAATTTCATCTTGATTTAATATTTCTTCTGTTGAGATAGACAATTTCTTTCATTAACACATCTTTTTACAATGTCAGTAACTGTTAGTTCTAAATACTTTTGAGAATGTTAAAAATAGTTTGGATCTGATATAAATTTAAATATTACTAGAGTCAAACTTTCTAAGGAATTACATATATAAGGTATTTATCCTCAACATCATATTCATTTTAATTTTAATTATTACCTAAAATCCATTTCACATTAGTTCACTTTTTCTCTAGACACATAAATGATAGAACAAAGTAAATTCCCAATTTTCTAAAACTATGAAAAAATTACTTCACAAACAGAATGTAGTTTATTTCCTACCATTAGTTTAGTTGTAAACCTTTCAAAGAGTCTTCAACATGTAGATATTGCTACAAGTATACATGAGTCTCTTTTCAATATTGGATTTAGAGTCTTAAAAATATACTAATTAAATTCAAAAGTAAAAAAATTAAAAACACACACACTATATATATACACACACACACATATCAATTGATATTTATTGCAAAGATTATGGAATTTTGTGATTGTTACTATTATTTTAGGATTTTTTGGTTTCTCAGAAATCTAACTTCTCTTATGCAAAAAGGCAATTTAACTACACCTGCGTACACAAGTACCATCACCTGAAAATCTAAAGTATATTTATATTTGGAATGTACAGAAAGCAATGATAGTTAGGTTTGTTTGTTTTTTTTTTAATACGCCTAGAAAAAAAGTCACACACATACACACTTAAAAAGCCAAAATAAATAAATAAAAAACCAGTACCTGGTCTCAGTAAAAAAGAAAAATCGCTTAAAATATATTCTGAAACAAAAACGAATTGTAGTCATAAAAGTCAGAAGCATAGGGATATTGCCTGATGGTTCCAAATGAACCAACTATGTTTGAAAAAGCTGGCCTGAGAATGTGCTAATGTTCACATTGTACACTAATACAATGTGGGCTTTCCCCACATTTCAAGGAAGTTATTTGCTATTACTTGTAGAGGGAGCCTCCAACAAAAAAAAAAGAAGGTAGTTATGGAGATTGATATTGTTGTTATTGCTACTATTTCTGAAAAAGAAATTTTGAGAAGAATATTTATGTATTTATACATGCATAACATATATGTATGCATATACATGGATAAATATACACACACATACACACACACATACAAAAACACTAGCATCTTTTAAACTTCTCTCACTTAATCAATATAAATTATTTAGGAAAAAGTGAGATCGTAACCTATTTATTTATGGAAAGAAGTCTTGACTACAATAAACTTACTATAATGGTGAACACTGAAAATATTGAGCAAAGAAAGTAAAAAACAAAAATACTTATGCAAACAAAGTGATTGCAACTGAGCATCAAGAGAAAAAAAGGTGTAGAACCTCAAAACTAAAACTTATCGGGCCGGGCGCAGTGGCTCACGCCTGTAATCCCAGCACTTCGGGAGGCCGAGACGGGTGGATCACGAGGTCAGGAGATCGAGACCATCCTGGCTAACGCAGTGAAACCCCGTCTCTACTAAAGAATACAAAAAATTAGCCAGGCGTAGTGGTGGGCGCCTATAGTCCCAGCTACTCAGGAGGCTAAGGCAGGAGAATGGCGTGAACCCAGGAGGCGGAGGTTGCAGTGAGCCGAGATTGTGCCACTGCACTCCAGACTGGGTGACACAGCGAGACTCCGTCTCAAAAAAAAGACAAAAAACTAAAACTTATCTTCATTATCCACTATCCACAAAGGCAATAGATTCATTCTATATATGTATATGACACCCATCACTATCTATAAAACAAACTCTACGATTCATTCAAGTAAAATAAAATACAAATGCCCATCTGTTATATTGTTTTAATTATTTAAGACAATAACCATAATGTTATCTAAAGTAATTTGCCAATTCCCCAAAGAGCACTGCTCATTTCCATAGAGTTTAGGTTAAAACAGCAACAAAAATCCCCTCTATCATTCAAACTGGAATGCATCTTTGATAAAATGAATTTCAAATGCACTTAAATTCTGCTACGGACATAATTCATTCTCAAATATTTGCAGGATCTTCTTTCTAATAAGTATCAGTTTAAAAAAATACACAGTATTATTCTATCATTATTAATTTCATTACTTGCCTATAAAGTACTGCAGGAAGAGTAGATGTCTTTTGTGTGCCTCCTTCTTTTTTACTTGGTTTTCTCTCCTTGGGTGCTCGCAAAATTGCTGGTATATTCAACTTCTATTGATTTGAACAAATGTAGTATATATTGTTTTAAGAAAGAAATAAAAGCAACATTTTCCTCTAATTGCCACTTAAGCTAAGTAAATATAGTAGGATTGTTAGGGGAAAATCTGCCTTACCAGTTATTACATTGGCAAAAAGGATTAAAATGAGCTTTCTTCTAATAGTTATTTCCATTAGAAATCTATAATTACAGACTTCCATCAATTTTCAGTGGTACACTAAAACATAAAAATTAAACTTCTACTTCAGCTTTGAAAGACAAAGACACATATGTAGGAGGTTTGAAAAAAAAAAACACAGAACACTTGACAAAAAGAATATTGAGGCCGTTTATTTTCTTCAGCACCCCAGCTATATTGGTGCTCCATAGGTTAATTAGAAAAATTATCTTATTGGACCAAACTCTCCAACAAAGCAAGTGAGATTCTCTTTGGGTTTCTACTAATCTGTAGTATGCTGGCTTCTCAGACAGCAACCATCTATCAAAGTCATTTCTCAGTGGCCTGGTGGGCCCACATCTGTTCAACCAACTGAAAAAAAAAAAAGTGTCATGCAAGCAGTATAAATGAATTCTACTTGGGCTATGTATTTTACATTTGCAAAAGGAAATTTGCAAACCTCTGTTAAAAGTCTTTTAATAAATGAAACTGTCTTTTATGATAGATAATATTTTAAACAGGAGATTCTTATGAGAAAAACTTGCAAATCAAGCCAAAAGATAATGCCAGCTTGGCAAATAAACTAAAGTTTTATACTCAACATTAACTCCTCCAAATATTAACTATAAAACACCATCATCTTCCAAAAATCCATCAACCAACCTAATACCAGGGACCAAGGCTGATCCTCCCAGAGGCAACTACTAATTCTCACCTATTAAAACATTCTTTATGATACAAGCCACATACATTCTTTTCACATAAAGCATCTTCAAAGCTGGTACAGCACAGTACAAATCAGTATGTATCACTTCATAAAATGTCTACACAAGCTGTGTGATGAACTTGACTTTTTACAAACCCCTAAAACAAGTATAATGAAAAATATCTCCTCAAAAAGCTCCTTCACAAATAAAACTACTTTTTAGTGAAAGGACCACAAACAGTGGGTCTCCATCATCCTTAAAAAATATAATTAAAAATATTTGTTAAAAACTTAATTTATCAATTATAATACACAGTACTAAAAAAGGCATTCAAAGAAATCCATCTAACAATAATTATTCAACACCAAAAACTTTAACAGGCTAAAGGTGTTCATGAATAAAGTTTTTTAAATAACTACGATCACAGCTACTGTTGAAGGGGAAAAAATACATCTTAACATAAAAGTTTAAATAACCATCTCTTATACAGCTGAAAACCAAACTAACATAAAAATGAATATCTCCAGTTTGCCTTTTTAAATTTTAAATTATACATCCAAAGAATAGAAAAAAAATACAGCATAAGAACAGGAAAGAAAAAAATGTAGCAAGCAATCTAAAACTGCTAAATTAAAAGAAGAATGTATTAGGAAAAACTCATGCTTCAAGTCTTAAGCTTCATCACAAATGACAGGTCAATCAGTTAGAGCAAATGAAAAAATTTTGCACACAAGATAGCTGTTGAAACAACCAAATTAAACTAGAGGTCTTCAGTAGACAGCTTCCAATGCTCTAGGTGTATTTCAAGCAGAAATCATTATCCCAAAGGATTAGGCCTTGATCAAACAGAATTCTTCGGTTAGTCAAATGACAGTTGTATCAAAAATCTGTTCTTTGAAAATCATATAGAGAGCAAGAATTGAAGGAGACAGTAATTGGAAAGAAACTAACCTGCCCTGTGATTCTGCCTAGTAAAGCCCATATTCCTTGTCCTTCACTTCGAAGTTTTCCATTCAGGTTTTGTAGTTCTTCTAAAGATTCACATAGCTACAAAGTAATCAAATTAGTAAAGTTCATTAAAATATCTGACAATTTAAGAAATATCTACATTTCTATTCTATTCTCTATATATACAATTTTTTTTTTCTTTTTTTTTTTTTTTTTTGAGACACAGTCTTACTCTGTCGCCAGGCTGGAGTGCAAGTGACATGATCTCAGCTCACTACAACCTCCACCTCCTGGGTTCAAGCGATTCTTCTGCCACAGTCTCCCAAGTAGCTGAGACTATTGGCATGCATCACCACACCCAGCTATTTTTGTATTTTTAGTAGAGACAGAGTTTCACCATGTTGGCCAGGCTGGTCTCGATCTATTTTTTTTTGAGACGGAGTCTCACTCTGTCGCCCAGGCTAGAGTGCAGTCGTGCAATCTTGTGTCGCTGTAACCACCACCTCCCAGGTTCAAGCGATTCTCCTGCCTCAGCCTCCCGAGTAGCTGGGATTACAGGCGCCCTCCACCACACCCAGCTAACTTTTGTATTTTTAGTAGAGACGGGGTTTTGCCATGTTGGCCAGGCTTGTCTCAAACTCCTAGGACGATCTCAATCTCCTGACCTCATGATCCACCCACCTCGGCCTCCCAAAGTGTTAGGATTACATGCATGAGCCACTGTGCTCGGCCTCCATATATCCATATATTTTTAATATATTCAAGCCACAATACCACTGAAATACAAGGCTATCCAATTATTCAGCAGTATTTGTTGCTGTAAGCATTTTATTTTCTGCTGACATTTTTACTAATGATGATAACTAGGTTTATACCTTCTTTTACAGTTTGCTATATAACATCACATTCTGCTAACCAATTCTTGTGACTCTATCAAGAGGTATTTCCGCTATTTTCCCAACGAAAAAAACTAAGGATCACAGAGCTTTTGTGAGTTGGCCAAGATCACAGAACTAGCAAGAATCCCCAGGTCCTCTGAATCTAATTCTAAGTACTCTTTTTACTACACAGTGTAGCTGATTATTGGAAATGTACTTCCTACTATTTCTTTATGACTTAAAATGTTTTCTAACAATAAGTCAATACCCGTTTTATATGTCAAGTTATACTGGGTATGACATTTTAACCACATTTTGCTTTTATAAGATATTTCTTTTTGAATCTTTTCTCATTAGGATAAAGAGGTTACATGAAAATTCAAATTTGGAAATTTTTATTCCAAACATTATAATATAATTCAAGATAAATAATAATTTAAAGAAAAGTTTCTAAATTTTCTACAAACTTAGAAAGTGAAGCTCTCTAGCAATGTTTATTGGCTAGAAATAGAGAATAGAGTCAGATGAGTTGGCCTCACACCAACTGACTTCACTTGTCAAGTCTGTGACTTGACTACTTGTGTGAACCTGGGCAAATTGTTTAACTTCTTCAGGATTCAGTGTTCTCCCTGAAAATGGAAGCAATGATTATAACCTACACTATAAAGTTAACCTGAGAATTAAATAATACATGTAAACAGATTAAAATTATGCCTGGCACACAAAGTGCTCAGAAAGAGATGGTGATGATAATGAAGCTAATGAGGAGTAGGTGTTATAGGGAAGAGCCTAAGAGCTCCAGAAGAATTTAAAAATAAAACATAAAAGAAATGCCATACAATCACAAAAGAAATCATCACTAAGATCTATCACATTATGTTGCATATTTTGTAGCTAACTTACCTTATTATATTCTACATGAAGCTTTTCTTGTTCATTCTCTAATTTATCTTTTATATTCTTTTGTTCAGCCATATTTTCCTGAATTTGAATCATGCGCATATTTCTCTCTATTTAAATGAAATATCCAATTTTACTTTAGTAGGAAGTAAAAACTGACATAGGAAGAAACTAGCCATAAAGATGATCACATTGATAAACCTACATAGTTTAAAACTTTTAAGTATATTCACAAATAAAAGAACCTAGCATTTTATAAAAACCCACAACATATTAGGAAAATAAACTTTCCTCTATGATATACATAGCATGCCTAATAAATTTCTAAAAATTAACAGTATATCAAATACTTTCATTAACAAATTGTTCTCAGTGAAACTGTGCATGTATCAGTGTCTATACTGACCAAAATAATAATTCACAAAATCTGCAGTGAGAGCTGGTTGCTTATGCTTTCTCCTTCCATCCACACTAGAACTAGTATCTGAATTGTCCACTGGAAAGATATCTGTACTGATCCCCATGAGTTCTGCTTTCCGCATAAGTTTACGAATAGCTGAAGCACTGCTGGTGAGTGGTCTGGGCAATTTTTCCCTTGGAACCCAGGCCTGGGGTCTGGTAGATCGAGCTAGTTCTGCTTTGGCACGATACTGCTGAAGCCGGGCATTGATCCTTGCCTATAAAAGAAATGTATTCAAATTTTAAAAGATAATAAAATGAAACATGTTCCTTATGATTTTTACATTGATTTTTATTCCCATGTTTACAGAAAGATAATCAGAACTTCTTATACCAAGGCAAATTATAGGTATGAATGATCCTTAAGGTATACTGTATAATTTTTGAGTTACAATAAACTATATCTGCCCCTAGTAACAACGGTCCTAACTTATAATCAGAGTTTGGAGAAACTAATTTAATTAAGCTGAAGTTTCTCTTCTTAATAACTGCTATTGTCTCCATAGATTTAATGTATATAAAATTATATTTTAAATATTGGCAAACTGACCAAATCCTTTGAACAGACTGAAACAAGACGTAGTCAATATATTGCACTGATAGAGTAATTTCCTCACAGTCACATTTTTCAATGTAAAAATATATTTTATAAAGGACTGCTCTGTTTGACTAAATGAGGAGTACTGTATTCAGGCAAAAATTATACTCACTATGTACCTTAATCACAATCCACTTCCTAGGTAACTAACCAAACTTCTTATTATACTTCACATGTCACTGGAAAACACACATGAGATGTAAAATCCACACATAACCTTAAAACAAAAACACACGGGTTTTGACACGAATCCCATACCTGTGCTTCTGGTGATAGTTGCTTCTCTCTCTCTTGCAAAGACATTTTACAATAGGACTGTAGAGCCAAGTAGTTTTTTCTCTTCCACTTTCTGTCTAATCTATCTGCATGTTGCTTACAATAAGCAAAGAATGGATCTGCTATATCCTATACAAAAAAAGTGCAGAAAAATAGTAAACATTTGTAATCTGAAGAGTCATAAAAGACCTAACACAAAAGAATATTACTTGCTTTTCAAAGAATCTACTAGTGCTAGTTACGTCTAATAAATTACAAAAATAATTTTTATAATGATAAAAATTACTTCTTTAGAAACTTAATCTTGTATGTCAACTTCAAATTACCAACAACTTTTTTCTTTAAAGGGCCTGTGGGTTTAAAGATATTGAAATCAAATATAATGTATTATTTGGGTGTACTTGTATAGTAGCCCTTCAATATCCATGGGGGACTGGTTCCAGGACCTCCCAAGGAAACCAAAATCTGTGGATGTTCAAGTATCTTATGTTAAATGGTGTGGTATTTGCATCTAGTTTACTTGCATTCTCCCACATATTTTAAGTAATCTCTACATTACTCATAATACCTAATACACAAATGTAAATGTGCAAATAGTTGTTACACTGTATTGGTTTTATATTTGTATTCTTTTTTATGATGCTTTTTTTTCCCCAAACATTTTCGATCTGCAGTTGGTTGAATCTAAGAATTTGTAATCCACAGACACGGAGGGCTGGCTGTATTTTTTTTTTTAAATCACTGTTTAAAACAAATAGGATTTTAATACTCTTAGGTAGGAATAATCATTAAATATTAAAGTTATTCACACATAAACTAATATTGCAAAACAACAATATTCGACTAGCCAACAAGATAAGTGTGGCATTTCTAACTGACTAACAATGGACAGATTCTACTGAGGATAAAAATAGAATTAAGGGGCAGGTGCAGTGGCACACACCTGTAATCCCAGCACTTTGGGAGACAGAGGTAAGCAGGTCACATGAGGTTGGGAGTTCAAGACTAGCCTGGCCAACATGGCAAAACTGTCTCTACTAAAAGTACAAAAATTAGCCAGGCACAGTGGCATGTGCCTGTAATCTCAGCTACTCAGGAGGCTGAGGTAGAAGAATTGCTTGAACACAGGAGGCAGATGTTGTAATTAACCAAGATTGCGCCATTGCACTCCAGCCTGGGTGACAGAGTGAGACTCTGTTTCAAAAAAAAAAAAAAAATAGAATTCAGAAATTCCAAGCCCTGTCAATAAAAAAATTTAAGTTATGCCCTTAACTCTTTCCCTAAAATCTCAAATGGAATTACAGCTCTCTCATAGCCTAACAGCACATTTTCATTCAGAAAAAGTAATGTACAAAAAAGAGGATTTATTCTATCAAAAACAACTTGTAAAGATGCAGTCCAAAAAAGTAATTTACAATGTAATTGCTAACAAAACAACAGGCTGTTCATTCTTTATGTCTGTCCCAAAAAAGGAATAGTAAACATAAGCTATTAGTTTTTCTCTAAGTTATGTCAAGTGTCTCTAAGTAGAGTTTTACAACCCAAAGAGAAATGACAACACTATCAAGGAGAGACATACAATAGAAAGAATTAAAAAAACTAATGTGTCCTTAATATTAAAAAAAAAAAAAAAAAAAAAAAAGCATATGAGGCAGTTCTGTAGTGTGGTATCTACAGATGTCACAGTACAGCAATGTGTATCACAGAATTTCAAGACATAAAAACCTGGATACAATCTTGGCTCTACCATTTACTGGCTATGGGACTTCAAAAAATTGCTTAACATCTCTGGGCCTCAGTTACCACATTAGTAAAACAGGGTTTACTTATAATTTCTTCATATAGCTTTAAAAATAAAATACAAAAATTTAGTTAGGAGACTACATTAACACATACAAACAGCTGCTTTCTCATGACATGCTCTAAATCTTGGTGAAAGAGATGTTTAATGGAAATAAAGATTATACTGAACCTTAGCCCAAATGCCCAGATCTAGGTAATTATTCTAATGTTTCAAAGTAAATGAGGTTGAAATTGAGTCATTAGAGATAGGGTTCATGCTTGCATAGGTGAGTTAAGCATTTGGACCAAGATTCTGACCTAAGAAAAACCTCAATACTTACTATGGCAGAAACTACTAACTGTCTTACAATATCCATTCTTCCCATTAGTACTAGAACCCTATGAGTTTTTTACTGGGCATATGACTATCCTGCTAGAAACTATCTGGTCCAGCCTCCCCACAGCTAGATGTGGCCATGTGATTAAGTTCTGGCCAATAAGTTGTATGAAATTCCCAGACCATGCCCTTGAAAGGAAGCTGCCTACTCTTAACCTCCTCTTTGCTACTTCCAATGAGGAAGAATCCAGTCAAGATAGTGATAAACCATCTCTGACTGTGTAGGAGAGTGCAACAGACTAAAGGATGGTGAAGCAGGAAGAAAGAAGGGAACTAATCCCTGGAACCAAACTCCCCTTAGTATCTAATCCGTCTAGAATTGTTTATTAGAGTGAATTCAACTTCTTCTTCGTTTAAGCAACCTGTTACTTGGTTTTGTTAAGCCAGTCAAAATAGTGTCCTAATTAATTCATTGGTTGACATGGAATACCCCTTCAACCTGCTTAGAGAAATGGAGCTTTCAAGATCCTACTCCCAGTGGAAGATGGAAAGGGAAAGACATGTTTCTGAATATCTACCATGAAATAAGCACATGTGCTTCTGTATCTATTATCTCTTTAACCTTCACCACTACCACATGAGGTAGGTTCTACCATTTTAATATCAATTTTATGGATAGAAAACTGAAAGCCAGAGAGGTTAAGTTGCTGAACCAAGACCTATGTCCAGTATGTAAGATCCATCTTCCTTAGCCATTACCTGACTGTCATCAGATTCATTTAAGGAAGTTTCTAAATAGAGGTTACTAGAGCCCAACTCTGCAAATTCTGATTCAGCAGATCTGAGGCAAGGGCCTTAAATGCAAATGCCTTGAGAAGCAGTAACAATCAACATAAATGGGTGAGAGAGACCTAAAAGATGCTAAAAAAGAAATAAAGACAAAAATGAATGATGAGAGGCAGTTAGTAAATGGTGAGGCCTGTGAGAACTCAGAGCCTGTGGCATACTGGAATGCCCCCCACAAAGGCATTCAAATTCAAGGTTTTCTTTTTTAACCCTATTCCTAACAAACAAAATCCATCTATGGATTAAGTTTAGCTTGTGGGCCTCTAGATGGCATGATTTGGTCCAGAATCTTAAAATCTTGTTTTTTGTTTGTTTTTTTCTTTTTAAACAAAGCTCCCTGGGTAAAACTGACATAGCAGATCAAAGTTACATAAACTGAAAGAAGACACAGTTTCAGTCTTGTACATGGAGAACCACCTGGCACTCGTAAAAACAGTGTAACTGAAGAACATACATATGCTTTATTGGTATCTTAATAGTAAAACTGATGTGTTTATTGAAACAAGAAACATTCAAATACAGTAATAACCTAATGGCATATCACACTTATCCTCTCAATTATGCACTATCAATATTCTTGTCCATCCCACCTCAGTCATATATGCTCTAACAGAATGAAATCTTGAACTTCTGGGCTCTGCAATCCTCCCGCCTCAGCCTCCTGAGCAGTTAGGACTATAGGCACACACCACCACACCTGGTTAATTTTTACATTTTGTGTAGAGATGGGGTCTTGCTATGTTGCCCAGGCTCATCTCAAAATCCTGGCCTCAAGAGATCCTCCTTGGCTTGGCCTTTCAAAGTACTGGGATTACAGGTGTGTGCCACCGCACCCGGTTTTATATTGTTTCAAATATAATTTTCTACATACATATGTATAGTTTCTACTCTACAGAGTACAGCAATGTTCAATAGCAGCAAATTATACCTTAATTACAGAAGAAACTACCATATGGCTTACTCAGACTATAAGTAACTTTAGACTATATAATGTAAAACATAGTAACTTCAGTTGTAGTCAGCATAACTGAGCCTGCGCAATAGCTCAGTATTTTTTTACTTATTTATTTAAATTTTTTAGAGGTAGGGTCTCGCGCTGTTCCCCAGGCCGAGTGCAGTGGTGAGAACATAGTTCAATGCAGCCTCGAACTCCCGGGTATATGTGATCCTCCCACCTCAGCCTCTCCAGTAGCTGAGACTACAGGCACCATCACATCCAGCTAATTTTTTTTTTTTTTTTTTGTAGAGATGGGGTCCTGCTATGTTGCCCAAGCTGGTCTCAAACTCCTGGCCTGAAGCAATCTTCTGGCCTTGGCCTCCCAAAGTGTTGGAATTACAGGCATGAGTCACTGCACCCAGCCCTACAGTTCATTTTTTAAAATAAGATGTTGTTTCATAATATGGTTTTAAATATCCTTCTAATAAAGCATGTTGTGTCATAACATGCTTTGACTATTCTAAACAAATCTGGAATATTCACAAAGTAGATGAAAGAGAATATAAATTTCATATGGATTCTCACCAATAAGATAAAGGACTATGTCAGAAGGCTATATACAAAGTCATAAAAAATATAGAAAGGTATACAATGCCATCAGATGAAACTGATATGTTTATTCTATTTTTCAACCTTTTTTTTAACAGCCTATATAAAACCACCACGAAAAAGTAGTAAATCCAATTTGATACAGTCTTTAAAAAAAGTTTCCTAGAATGTCTAAAGAGTATAAAATGGAAATAGAAGGCAAGATATGCTCACAAACATAGATCTGTTTTAGTTTAAAATGTGTTTCTTAATTTTAAATGCTATTACATTACATAAATCCTTATGTACACAAGTACAACCATCTAGAAATAGACAAGACCTTCATTTTTACAGAATGATTACTGTCAAAAGCAAATTTCATTAATACTGATTCATGCAATATCCTGGGTTTTGGAACATCATTCAGAAAATATTTAGAAACCAGGAGCATGTATATGTAAATATGCTTTAAATCATTTCCCCCCAAAACAACAGCACACTAAGTAAGGCAGTGAATAGGGAGAAAAGTTGTATTTTATTATTCCAACATCCAGGGCTCCCACCTAATCAATCAAGGGACACAGCAAGGCAAGGAAGATGCCTCAGGGCTAATTCTCACATCCTAATGTATCTGTTTCCCTGTAAATTTCCCAATTAGCTTATAGATAAGATGTACAGACCACAGACTGTAAACTATGTAGCTTAATATTGTGTTTAATTTCATTTAATTTGCATGCCTTTAGAAGGAGATGCACTCTCCAAATCCCATAAACTATATTACACCCCACTGTCCCAAACGTGGCTGCTTCACACATTTTTGTTAATTAACTAGCTGCCATCTTGCCAAAAATGATGACGTATGATGTTGTGCAAAGTAATCCAAAGTACCATAGTAAAAAAGAAAGCTCTCCACTGGCTCCAAAAGAACCCTACTAACTGCAAAGCTCAAAAGACAACTAACCTTATCCTACAGATTCTCTGATCCAAGTATTTACCTAGTATTTAATCTGGTCCTCTAAGTCTTACCTGTATTGCCTTCTTGTACTTTTGTCCACCATCCTGAGTTGTAGCTATGAGGAATCCAGACTACCCCATTGTATAATTATAACTCTATGGCTACCTAGTGGCTGAGAAGATGCTCACTGTTCATCTAGTAGCCTTCATCAAAGTACAACTTCTTAAAATTAAGAGACTGGAACAGCTGTATGTATCAAAAACAGCTACATGTATCAAAAATACAATTCCTGTAAGATTTGTTTATTCATAAAATACATCCTTCAAATTTTTTTCTACAAATTTTCTTCATCAGAGTATCTTTACTTATTTTCTGGAAATGAAATAAATGTACTAAGATAAAATCTCAGCACAATAAGCAAAATTTACCCAATAAAAGAAAAAAACATAACAAGAAGAGGCTTAGATTATTACCATAAAGCCATCATGAATATACAATAAAAATTATTAAATAAACAGTCTTTACTATATGAGCTTAAAGAATGAACTGAACCTGCTCACGATTCGTTAACATTCTTAAAAATTACTGCAGACCCTAAAGAGTTTATGTGAGTTATATTTCAGACAGTTACCATATTAAAAATTAAAACTGAAAAATTTTTGCAATATTCATTAATTTATTTTAAACAAAGGGCCCATTACAGAAGCATACACTTTTACTAAAATAAATACAATTCACATACACACAAAAATTTGGTGAGGAGAGTGGCACTGTTTTACATTTTTGCAAATATCTAGACATTAGTCTAGATAGCTGACATAAAAAAAGGTAGCTGGGTTCTCAAAATTGTTTCCATATTCAGTGGGTTCTATTGTTATACTGTATGTAATCTCTGGAAGTCTCCACTAATACTCATGAAAGGCCGGGCGCGGTGGCTCAAGCCTGTAATCCCAGCACTTTGGGAGGCCGAGACGGGTGGATCACGAGGTCAGGATATCGAGACCATCCTGGCTAACAAGGTGAAACCCCATCTCTACTAAAAAATACAAAAAACTAGCCGGGCGAGGTGGCGGGCGCCTGTAGTCCCAGCTACTCAGGAGGCTGAGGCAGGAGAATGGCGTAAACCCGGGAGGTGGAGCTTGCAGTGAGCTGAGATCCGGCCACTGCACCCCAGCCTGGGCGACAGAGCAAGACTCCGTCTCAAAAAAAAAAAAAAAAAAAAAAAAAAAAATACTCATGAAAGAACAGAGTTCAGAAAAGTAAATAACATTTTATAGTGTAATGAAAATAGTTTTAAACTCAGACTACTTGAACAAATCTTAATGAGTCCCCAAAACACTGAAAACTACTGTTTAATGTAAAGACAATAAATCTGAAAGGAATATTATGGAATTAAAAATAACAGTAAAGAGATAGTAACAGAGATACTGAAGACACAGTAATGATTTTACTTAAATAAAAATAGAGCAAGGTTACTCAAATACAGTTTCAGATTCGCGTATAAAATATGCCTTTTTTTAAACTATAATTCATGGGGCTGAAATGCTGACATTTTAATGCTTTAAGACAACTTGGATTATCTTTCATTTTATCAGTCAGATCTCACTATAAAAATTTTAATGTTTTCCAAATGTCTGACTAGCTTTAAGACTGATAAAACTCATAGAGATTTACTCTTAACCTTTTAGAACAGTGATCCTGGCAACAACTTTAAAAATAAATGTTAAAATTTCTTTTATTATTTATACTTGTTATAGGACATAGAGTCAAAAGATGTCTTGTGAACATATTCACCAACTATGGGTTTAAATAAACCTACCTCTTCCGCTGCTGCCTCTGAAAGCAGACCTTCCTTCTGAGCACAGGTCACATGGAAATAGGCTCTGCACATCCCTGCATCACAGCTGATGCAAACTCCAGTTCTAGCAAAGCGAGGGTCTTCACAAAAGCTACACTCCTACAACAAAGAAACAGAAAAACTCTCAAAGCAAACTTATTTCCAGACTAAAGACTGCATTCTCATACAAAGCATCCACTAAATATTTAAAATGTTAAATACAAATAGTGAACCAATTATGTACCAATACAAACAATAACTGTAAAAAACATAATTACCTATATGGTTCAAATCAAAATTCAACTAATTTAATGGTAATAACAAATAATAATACAACCATAGTTAAAATTATTTGAGGATTTACTATGTGCCAGTCACTATTCTAAACACTTTACATATATAGACAGTACCCAGTTTACAATAATTCCACTTCTAATTTTTTAACTTTACAATGTTGCAAAAGCAATACACACTCAGCAGAAACCACACTTTCAGTACCCATACAACCACTCTGTTTTCCATTTTCAGTATAGTATTCAATAAGTTACACGACATAGTTAACATTTTATTATAAAATAAAGTTTTTTGTCAGATGATTGTGTTCAAGTGTAGGCTAATGTAAGTGTTCCAAGCATATTTAAGGTAGGCAACACTAAGCTATGCTCAGTAGGTTAGGTGTATTAAATTAATTTCAACTTAAAATATTTTAAACTTACAACGGATTTATCAGGATGTAAACCCACCATAAGTCAAGGACTCTATGTATAAATATATGTAATCATTAAACACAACTACTATGAAGAAGAGATACTATAACTATTCCCATTTTACATGAGGAAATTAAAGACATGTTAAGAAATCTGCTTGCCAAAAATAACAAGGAAAGTAAATATAAGGCTTCAAACCAGGACAATCTTACTTTAAAGCCCACCATTAAGCTGTACTAATTCTTAAACAATATAAAATTGCTTGGAAAAGGAAACAAGAGATCAGAGAAAATCCAACAAAAAATCTAGGCATTACAACCTAGAAATCATGCATGTTTTAAATTTCTTTAAGACAACTAAAAGTAATAAAACCAAAGTATGAACTGTTGAAATTACCCCAAATCCTTTCAGATTTATTTTTTTTATTCCTTTATCTCTTAAAAAAAGGTGGGTGGAGGGGGAATAGCTAGTCTAAAAGTTTAAACTACTCTGGTAAAAGAAATCTTCATAAAAGAAAAAGACGTTAAATTATGAAAGACTGACAGTGGACAATTAAAGAATTGTTTAATATAAGTATTAAAAGTGAACTACATAAGAAGGAAACAAATACAAGGAAAATGTTAAAATTTCAATAGTCAAATCCTGACATTCTACTGCCTAGTTAATAACAGTAGAACATAAATGGTATAATATATTGGCAAATAGCAATCTAACCATGAGACTGAGAGAGAGAGATAAAGAGAAATTAAATTATTTAAAGGATGTCAACACTGTGAACAGAGACACATTGTTTAGGATAATTCTCTGGGTAATTTCATGTAATATGCTGAAATTGAGCAAGGGATTTCAGAATGAATATAAGGAAAATATTCCTGACACCCTTTTTATATTATAAAACAATCTATCAAAGAAAACAGAATCTTCCTCAATTGCCTGAATCATTTAAAATGCTAGTGAACTAAGCAACTGAGAACACAGAAGGAGAACATAATTCAGATTGGAAAATGAGTAGACAATGTGGTCTAGAAGGCTGTCCCAGTCATAACTAACAACATTGTATGTGATTTTGCAGAGGCGCCAGAGAGTACCTAATTTTCAACTCAGTTTCCCAGTGATATTTTCTTAAAGCAAAATAAGCAAGAGGAAATTAGCCTGTACCTGTTTCTGTATATGGAATCTCACACAAGGTGAAATTTAATTTAGAAAAATTCCTTGTAATAAATCAAATTTAAAAACAAAACAAAACAAAAAAATCAAAAAACAAGCTTCAACTAACCACAACAGCCAACTAGACATTAGATAATGTAACTGGACACCTTCTACTAAATCATACCCATATAGAAAAACAACACAGCTGTAGCCAATTAAGTAATTTCCTTACTTTAGTTCCACATTCAGAAAATAAAAACCCACTGCTCACACTATTAAAGTGGACATCTCTGAGCCTTTTCTAGTTGTAAGTACTGCCCAATAAATATATCTGTTAATTTACTGGGCAACTTGAGAAAAATCTGTCTCAAATAACCTCTGTTAAATTTACAAGCATACATCAGAGATAATGCAAGTTCAGCTCCAGACCACTTCAATAAAGTATCACAATAAAATAAATCACAAAAATTTTTTAGTTTCTCCACGCATTTTCAAGTTAAGTTTACACTATCTGTAGTCCATTATATGTATAATAACATTATGTATTTCTAAAATGTATATACATTAATTTAAAAATACTTTATTGCTAAAAAATGCTAATGATCACTTGAGCCTTCAGCAAGTCATAATCTTTTTACTGGTGAAAGATGCTGCTTTGATGTGGATGGCCACTGACTGATAGGGTGGTTGCTGAAAGTTGGAGTGGCTGTGGCAATTTCTCTTTTCTTTTCTTTTTTTTTTTTAAGATGGAGTCTCGCTCTGTCACCCAGGCTGGAGTATGCAGTGGCGTAATCTCGGCTCACTGCAACCTCTGCCTCCTGGGTTCAAGTGATTCTCCTGCCTCAGCCTCCTGAGTAGCTGGGGTTATAGGCACGTGCCACCACGCTCAGCTAATTTTTGTATTTTTAGTAGATACAGGGTTTTGCCATGTTGGCCAGGCTGGTCTCGAACTCCTCACCTCAGGTGACCCACCGAACTCGGCCTCCCAAATTGTCAGGATTACAGGCGTGAGCCACCGCGCATGGCCTGGCAATTTCTTAAAATAAAACAACAATGAAGTTTGCTGCATAGATTCATTCTTCCTTTTATGAAAGATGTCTCTGTGGCATGTGATGCTGTTTGACAGCATGTTACCCATGGTAGAACTTTCTTCAAAATTGGAGTCAATCCTCTCAAACCCTCTTGCTGCTTAATCAATCACGTTTATGTAATATCCTAAGTCCTTTGTCGTAATTTTAACAACGTTCATAGCATCTTCACCAGGAGTAGATTCCAACTCAAGAAACCACTTTCTTCACTCATCCATGAGAAGTAACTCCTCATCTGTTCAAATTTTATCATGAGATCTCAGCAATTCAGTCACCTCTGGCTACACTTCTAATTCTACTTCTCTTGCTATTTCTGCCACATCAGCAGTGACTTCCTCCACTGAAGTCTTCAACCCCCTCAAAGTTATCCATAAAGGCTGCAATCAACTTCTTCCAAACTCCTGTTAATATGGATATTTTGACCTCCTCCCATGAATCATAAATATTCTTAATGACATCTAGAAAAGTGACTCCTTTCTAGGTTTTCAATTTACTTTGCCTAGATCCACTGGAGGAATCACTATGTATGGAAGCTATAGCCTTATGAAATGTATTTCTTAAATAATAAGACTTCAAAGTCAAAATGACTCCTTGATCCATGGGCTTCAGAATGGCTGTTGTGACAGCAGGCAGGAAAACACATTAATCTCCTTGTACTTCATCAGAGCTCTAATGAGCAGTAATCTTTTGAAAGGAAGCTTTTTTCTGAGCAGTAAGTCCCAACAAGGCGTTTAAAATATCCAGTAAACCATGCTGTACACAGATGTGCTGTGTACGGGCTTTGTTGTTCCATTTACAAAGCATAGGCAGAACAGACTTATCATAATTCTTAAGGGCTCTAGGATTTTCACAATAGTACAGGAGCGCTGGCTTCAACTTAAAGTCACCAGCTCTGTTAAGTCTCTAAACAAGAGAGACAGCCTGCCTTTCGAAGCCAGATAGTGACTTCTCCTCTCTAGCTATGGGAAGTCCTAGATGGCATCTTCTTCCAATAGAAGACTGTTTTACCTACATTGAAAATCTTTGTTGAATGTATGAGTCTTCATCATTTGTCTTAGCTAAATCTTCTGAATAACTTGCTGCAGCTTCTCCATCAGTACCTGCTGCATCTTCTTCACGTCTTATATTACGGAGATAGCTTCTTTCCTTAAACCTCATGAACCAACCTCTGCTACCTTCCAACTTTTCTTCTGCAGCTTCCTCACCTCTCTCAGCCTTCACAATATTGAACAGTTAGGGTCATGCTCTGGATAAGGTTTTGGCCTAAGGGAATGTTGTGGCTGCTATGATCTATCCAGACTATTAAAATTTTCTCCATTATCAGCAATATGGCTGTTTCACTTTCTTATCATTCATGTGTTTGCTGGAGTAGCACTTTTAATTTCCTTCAGGAACTTTTCCTTTGCACTGACATATTGGCTATTTGGCAGAAGAGGCCCAGCTTTTGGCCTACCTAGGCTTTCGACATGCCTTCCTCACTAAGCTTAATCATTTCTAGCTTTTAATTTAAAGTGACAGATGTATGACTCTTCCTTTCACTTGAAAACTTAGAGGCCAATGTAGAATTACTAATTGGCAAAATTGCTTTTTCTTTTTTTTTGAGAAGGAGTCTCACTCTGTCACCCAGGCTGGAGTGCCGTGACGCAATCTCAGCTCACTGCAACCTCTGCCTCCTGGGTTCAAGCGATTCTCCTGCCTCAACCTCCTGAGTGGCTAGGATTACAGGCACTGGCCACCACGCCCAGCTAATTTTTTGTATTTTTAGTAGAGACAAGGTTTCACCATGTTGGCCGGGCTGGTCTCGAACTCCTAACCTCAAGTATTATCTGCCCACCTTGGCCTCCCAAAGTGCTGGGATAACAGGCGTGAGCCACCGCACCCAGCCCTAATTGGCCAAATTTCAGTATCACTGTGTCTCAGCGAAACAGAGAGGCCCCAAGTCAGGGAGAAAGATAGGGGAACACCAGGTTGGTGAAGCAGTCAGAACACACATAACATATATCAATTAAGTTCACCATCTATGTTAACAGCATATATCAATTAAGTTCACCATCTATGTTAACGGCATGTTAACAGCACCCCAAAACAATTACAATAACAGCATCAAAGATCATTTCTAATATTCTTTTTCATAATTTTGACAAATTCCACTTCAAAAGTAAAGTCAGAAATTAGGCTTGTATTTGATCCAACTAATTGTAAATAAGGTTTTGGTCTATATATTAGGCACTGTGAACAGTGCCAGGGAAATGGTAGTAGTATCAATTATCATTTTACCTCCTATGTTATTCTAAATTGAGAATGTATAGAATAATGTATACATTATTGGCTTTCTGGGAAAACTACTCAATAATAAATGATTCAGTGCTAAATAGGATGATTCCTAGTAAGCATGTCTGCAGTCAACATAACACAAATAAAAAGTCATGTAAGCTAACAAGTAAAACCTTTCTCTTTCAAGCTATCAAAAATATTTTATGTCTCACCTTGGCACCATATTTGGAATAGTTCATTTCCGTTAGTGTTACTGGTCGTAATTTGTCAATATCTCCAAAGGCTACTCCAGGAACATACAGGGCACAAACAATATGAACCCATCTAAGGAAAGAAGATATGATTTTGCTATCAAATCTTTTAATAAAATTCCCACACACAAAACAAACATATAAAACACCTGCCATCTCAAAATACTACCAAGAGAATTCTGTAATCAAATGTCCCCCAATCTCAGGCACATCATTAAAAAATATGAAACACCTACAGAATAACAGTTACAAAAAAGGGGAGTGAAATTACTTTTCCAGCAGCTTAGACAAAACTGAGAGCTAACAACTATAATTGCCTTTCACTTAAAATTCACTCACTGCACTTTGCACTTATCTATTCTTAAATATTTGCATAAAACTACTATTCAAATGAAACAAAACATTTTCATATGCAAGGAAAGGTAGTCACATTCATTATTTTAAGCCCTTTGAGAATTAAGAATACTAATTTAGTAACTGTGAAGTTACTCTGCAGTAATTAAGTAAAATTTCTCTTTCTTGTTACTCTTTTCCAAAAGCTGCTGGGGTAATAATATTTAAGGACATATTTTACAATTTTTGTATACAGTTTAACTTCCTTTCCAGGTTAAAACTGCTAGGAAAAGGTACAGAATAAGCAATTCACATTTTCATTCATCTTATCTGTTTACCATACAACCTATATACTAAAATTCATATGCCCCAAATATAAATATTTGTTAAAAGTTTGAATAATGCCATAAGACTAAACAAAGAATGCTCAGAGTTTCAGTACACTGGAAAAAATTGCAGTTGTTTCTAATTTCATCTTTAAAAACCTGCTCTGAACCATTTTTAATATATTAGGCACTCTTTCTGCTTGCTTAAAACAAAACAAACAGTGGGATCACTGACTTTGAAATTTAAATAGTAGATCTCATCACTTTTGTAAGAAAGAGGGTCACAGGAACAAATCTCTATTAACCCTGTGAATATATTAACAACAAATTCTGCTTTATCACAACTTAAGAGGCTATGCACGCTACATGGTTCTGGTTTTTGTGGTGCATTATGAGTTTTAAAGGACTAAGATCAAAAATTATTCTCTAGAGGCACTGGGAAAAATAGTTACAAATCCTTTTAAAAATTATCTTTTTTATTGGAGAAAAAAATCCAAGGTTTTGAGATTTTCTTGATAGAATATTTTAATCCAACCTCCCAAATGCATCCTGTGGAGTTCAATATAAAGATACACATCTTCAACAAGCAGCTGCTTTCTCAATTTAATTTGTTCAGTTTTTTCATGCTCCACTGATGGATTAAATGTCGCTATACTCTGTAGAAGTTTATCTTTGATAAACCTAACAGCTGGCTGCTTGCTTCATACTGACCTTCTTAAAATGTAGTACACAAGTACTACAGATTTAAACTGCCATTTCAATGTGACTGGCACACAAGTATACCATTTCTCCCAACCACTCATGAGGATACCAACTTGAGTCCTCATTAAAATACCTATCAAAGTCAATGAAAATCATGGCCAAGACAAGTATGGTCCCTTTTAATACCAGCTGTAAATAGTTTATTGTTCATTTGTTTGGATGTACATAATTTATAACTTTGTAATTAAGACAAATCTGCAAATCAAAAAAAAAATCTTCCTTGTTACTTTACCATTAATTTTGCTTGGAGCTATTATGACAGATGTTGATTGGGGAAAGGAACAGGAAATAAGCATCACATAAAACCACCAAAAAATAAGAGTTGGAACTGTCATCCTAGCACAAACTATTAACAGATTATTTTAAACTCATATATTTTAATAAAACAGACTAAGTAGAATGATACTTCTCAAAAGACTCATTTAAGAATGAAAACTATATTAATCAATAAAATTGGAGTTTAAAGTACTCTGTATCAGTAATGTCTTTACAGCATGTAAAACAAATTCACATCAAGTATGTTATTTTCATTCCTTCATCCAGTAATCAATTGTAAGTGTCTACGAGGTACAGAGCACCATAAAGGTAGTTTGGAAATTATAAAGATGTATGTGAAGTGCTTACAGCAGAGTGTGGCTCACTGTCTTCACTCAAGAAATGTTAAGTACAAGGAAAAAAAAGCCTAAAAGCTTCTGTTGAGTGGGAGGTTGTTCATTTACATATGAAGAATTGGTTTCAGAAAGATTAACTGATTTTCAAATATAACAAGGCTAGCAAGGGACAGAACTAAGACTTACTAAGTCTAGAATTTTAAAGGAAAAAAAAGAAAGAAGTGGTAGGGCACAGTGGCTCATGCCTGTAATCCCAGCACTTTGAGAGGCAGAGGTAGGAGGATCACTTAAGCTCAGGAGTTTGAGACCAGCCTGGGCAACATGGTGAAACTCCATTGCTACAAAAAATACAAAATTCAGCCAGGTGTCGTGGCATGCCCCTGTAGTCCCAGCTACTTGGGAGGCTGAAGTAGGATGATTTCTTGAGCCTAGGAGGCAGGAATTTACAATGAGCCGAGATCATGCCACTGCACTCCAGTCAGGTTGATGAAGCCAGACCTTCTCTCAAGAAAAAAAGAAAAAAATGGCCAGGTACAGTAATCCTAACACTTTGGGAGGCTGAGGTGGGAAGACTACTTGAGCCCAGGAGTTCAAGACCAGGCTGGGCAACAGGATGAAACCTCATCTCTACAGAAAAATACAAACATTAGCCAGGTGTGGTGGCGCTACCTATAACCTGAGCTACTCGGGAGGCTTCAGTGGGAGGATCACTTGAGCCTAGGAAGGAGAGGTTGCAGTGAGCCAACATCGTGCCACTGCACTTCAGCCTAGGCAACAGAGCCAGACCCTGTCTGAAGGGTAAAAAAAAAAGAAAGAACTGAGACATAAAGATTTCAATGCTGCCTTTTATTGCAACATAAAGCTTAGTTTTAAAAATTAAGGAATTTAGTTCAGAGCCATATTTGATTTCACAATAGCTAGGAGGACATCCAACAAAGGACATAAAGAAGAAGAGTGCAACAAATGATAATGGAAACACAACGTACCAAAACCTATGGGATACAGCAAAAGCCCTACTAAGAGGGAAGTTTATAGCTATAAGTGCCTACATCAAAAGAGAAAAAACTTCAAATAAACAATCCAATAATGCATCTTAAAGAGCTAGGAAAGCAAGAGCAAACCAAACCCAAAATTAGTGGAAGAATTAATAAAGATCAGACCAGAAATAAAATTGAAATGAAAAAAATATATACAAAAGATCAATGAAACAAAATGTTGGTATTTTGAAAAGGTAAACAAAACTAACAAACCTTTAGCCAGGCTAAGGAAAAAAGAGTGAAGATACAAGTAAATAAAATTGGAAATAAAAAAGGAGACATTATAACTGATATTGCAGAAATTCAAAGGATCATTAGCAGCTGCTATGGGCAACTATATGTCAATAAATTAGAAAATCTAGAAGAAATGAATAAATTCCTAGACACATACAACCTACAAAGATTGAACCATGAAGAAATCCAAAGCCTGCACAGACCAATAACAAGTAATGAGATTGAAGCCATAATAAAGTCTCCCAGTAAAGAAAAGCCTGGGACTGCTTGACCTGATGGCTTCGCTGCTGAATTTTACCAAACACTTAAAGAAGAATACCAATCTTACTCAAACTATTCCAAAAAGCAGAGGAAGAGGGAATATTTCCAAACTCATTCTACAAGGCCAATGTTACTCTGATACCAAAACCAGCCAAAGGCACATCAAAAAAAGAAAACTACAGGCCAGTATCTCTGATGAACACTGATGCAAAAATCCTCAACAAAATACCAGCAAACTGAATTTAACAATACATGAGAAAGATCATTATGACCAAGTAAGATTTATCCCTGGGATGCAAGGATGGTTTAACATAAACAAATCAATCAACATGATACATCACATCAACAGAATAAAGGATAAAAACCATACGATCATTTCAACTGATGCTGAAAAAGCATTTAATAAAATTCAACATCGCTTCATCATAAAAACTCCCCAAAACCAGGGGACAGAAAGACATACCTCAACATAATAAAAGTCATATATGACAGATCCACAGCTAGTATCATACTGAATGGGAAAAACTGTAAGCTTTTCCTCTAAGATCTGGAAAACGACAAGTATACCCACTGTCACCACTGTTATTCAACATAGTACTGGAAGCCCTAGCTTCCAGCAATCAGACAACAGAAAGATATAAAGGGCATCCAAATTGGAAAGAAAGAAGTCAAATTATTCTTGTTTGCAGATAATATAATGCCATATTTGGAAAAACCTAAAGACTCCATAAGAAAACTATTAGAACCGATAAATTCAGTAAAGTTGCAGAAGACAAAAGCAACATACAAAAATCAGGAGCATGTCTACATGACAACAGTGAATAATCTGAAAAAGAAATTTTAAAAGTAGTGGCATTTATAATAGCCACACATAAGATTAAATATCTCGGAATTAACTTAAACAAATAAGTAAAAGATCTCTATAATAACAACTATAAAACACTGATGAAACAAATTGAAGACGACACCAAAAAATGGAAAACTATTCCATGTTCATGAACTGGAAGAATCAATGTTGTTAAAATGCCCATACTAGCCAAAGCAATGTACAGATTCAATGCAATCCCTATCAAAATACCAAAGACATCCTTCACAGAAATAGAAAAAACAATCCTAAAATGTATATAGAACCACAAAACACCCAGAATAGCCAAAGCTATCCTAAGCAAAAAAGAATCATACTACCTGACTTCAAATTATACCACAGACCTATAGTAACCAAAACAGCATGGTATTGTCATAAAACAGATACACAGAACAGTGGAAGAGAATAGAGAATTCTGAAACAAATCCACACACCTAAATGGACTTAATTCAACAAAGGTGCCAGGAACATATATACGGGAAAAGAGCTTCTTCAATAAATGGTCCTGAAAAACTAGATATCCATATGCAGAAGAAGGAAACTAGACCCCATCTCTTGCCATATACAAAAATCAAATCAAAATGGATTAAAGACTTAAATCTAAGACCTCAAACTATGAAAATACTACAAGAAAACGTTGGGGAAAATCTCCAGGACACTGCTCTGGGCAAAATTTCTTGAGCGAAACTCCACAAGCACAAGCAACCAAAGCAAAAATAGACAAAAGATATCATACCAGGTTTTAAAAAAAGCAGGATCACAAGTTGGACAAATGATACAATCATCAAACTGAAGAGACAACCCACAAAATGGGAGAAAATATTTGCAAATTACCCAACTAACAAGGGATAAATTACCAGAATATATAAGGAGTTCAAGTAACTCTACAGGAAAAAAAATCTAATAATCTGATTAAAAATAGACTAAAGATTTGAATAGACATTTCTCAAAAGACACACAAAAGGAAGTTCATATGCTAAAACAGGTATATGAAAAAGGACTCAAAATCCTTGATCGTCAGAGAAATGCAAATCAAAACTACCATGAAATATCATCCCACCCCAGTTAAAATAGCTTATATCCAAAAGACAGGCAATAACAAACGTTGGCAAGGATGTGAAGAAAAGGGAACCCTTGTACACTGCTGCACAAAATGTAAATTAAATGATGAAGAAAACTTCGGAGGTTCCTAAGAATTGAGCTGCCATATAATCCAGCAATCACACTGTTGGGTATACATTCAAAAGAAAGGAAATCTGTATATTAAAGAGATATCTGCACTCCTGTATTTGTCGCAGCACTGTTTACAATAGCTAAGATTTGGAAGCAACCTAAGTTTCCATTAACAGATTGAAATCGGATAAAGAAAATGTGGTACACAATACACAATGGAGTACTACTCAGCCATAAAAAAGAATGAGAGCCAGTCATTTACAACAACTTGGGTGGAACTAGAGATCATTATGTTAGGTAAAATAAGCCAGGCATAGCGAGACAAACATCACATGTTCTCACTTATTTGTGGGATCTAAAAATCAAACAGCTGAACTCATGGATACAGGAGAAGGATGGTTACTAGAGGTTGGGAAGGATAGTGCAGGGAAAGGGTAAAATGGTGGGGGGAGGTGGCAGATGGTTAATGAGCAGGAAAAGTGGAAGGAATAAGACCTACTGTTAGATAGCACAACAGGGTGACTACAGACAAGAAAAACTAAATTGCACACTTAAAAATAACTTAAAGAGTGTAACTGGATTGTTTGTAACTCAAAAGATAAGTGTTTGAGAAATGGATACCCCATTCTCCATGATGTGCTTATTTCACATTGCATGCCTGTGTCAAAACATCTCATGTACCCCATGAATATATATATCTACTGTGTACCCACAAATAGTAAAACTATAAATAAAAAATTAAAAAGGAGAGCATGCCTAAAAATTTCCCACAGTCAGGTTTATAAGTCTTACTCTCCATAAGATACAAAATAAAAATTTAATGACAGGAAAGTATTGGTTTTCTTACATTAAATCACATCATTTTCTATGTAGAACTTGTAGCTCCCATCAAGAATAGAAGGAAAAAAGTCTGATTAATCCCATGTGATAGTGAACTTCAAAACCTTTTTTATTCTTTAGACACAATATTCATTCTTTTTCCCTGTTTTCCATTTGAAGCTCATATACTAAAAGGCTTGTCGAATTTTCTTGGCTTTTCATACCTTGAATCAAACTAGTATTACATCCTTGGAAATATTATGAAGGCCTATAATTTCCAGTACAGCCTACAGGTGAGTGTAGACATTAGCGCAAGTAAAGTATTCAAATAGTATATAAAAGAATTTTTGCCATGTTGCACCATCACAGGAGATGTCTACTTATGTAACGTCCACAGTATCCAAAAAAAATCCCTCAGTAAACCTAAATGGTAAAGAGGCCTCAGTTTTCTTAATTCAGAAACAACTTTACCTGTTGTTTTGTCTATTATGATAGCATGAAGTAACCACTACTTGACAGTGCCCTAACAGAACTTTTAAATTATTAACAAGAAAAAGAGTAAAATAAATTCTCTTCCCTAAAAGGAAGTTCTGTCTTTCCAAAACTGCCTTACTTATTCACCACAATTTATCACCAAAAATTTCAATTCTCAGGACTGGAAGAGTTATAAAAAAAAAAAAAAAAAAATCTATGCATGAGCTAAAACTCCATGATTACCTAAAATAAGTAGAGCAATAATAGTAATAAGAAAGAACTAGTAGTAGCAGTAACGGCAGTAGTAAGAGTAAGGAGACATTTTCTAACCACTTATGTTACAGAAACTGCTAATTGTTTCTCATGGATCATTTCATTTAGTCCTCTCAACACTACTAAGGAAACCGAGGCATAAAAAGGTTATTATCACTTGCCTAAAATTATACCTAGTAAGGAAAAAAAAAAAAAAAGACCAGAATCCAAAAATAGACAGTCCAACTTGAAAGTGCACACTTAATGCTTACCGAACTCCCTAATACTAGGCCACTGTCAGGCCAAACTTAAAGTAATGCCTATGCCTATGATATAGACCACAGATTCATGTCAATACATCAAATCATTTGTTATATACTTTATTTTTGGATAGACGATAAGGAAGGAGAGGTAACATTCTTTAGTCATTTATCTTGAACATCAACACATGGGGTTCTCCAAGATCCAATGGTACACTCTATGCTATCCCAGCAATCTTGTATGGCAACATTTCTCAAGGATCGGTTCACCAATTGAGGCAAAAATGATAAAAATAAGAAAAAATTTGTTTTAGTTCACTAAAGTAAAATTTATTAAATTTAAAAGCCTATCCTTTATTTTAGGACATAATGTACCCTAGTTTTTTTATGTTAAAGTATGGGAAATCATGGTGATAATTTATATAGGTTGCTTTGCTGTTATTCTTGTTTTTAATATAAAGCATGTTTAATAAAATAGTAAAATATCCTTATGTGACAAAATAAAAATTTAAGTACCCCCCCCCAAAACTGGAGAGGAAGAGGCAGAGCGTGATCTCCACAAAACAGAAAAGGTTGAAAATTACTCTTAATTTTAGTTACCAATCCTAGATGGTAGTCTCCTGTTAAAAAAAAAAAAAAAAAAAAAAAAAAACCAGGAAAGATGACACCACCATTATGATGACAAGTGCTCAAATGTGTTAACACACGAGTGTGAATGTAGTAAAAAGAACACAGGTCTTTGTGCCACTTATTGATTTATTTGCCTCTCATGCATGCTTCGATACCTACTCTGCAATAATGGACCAAAATTCTTCAGCATTTCTTCTTAGAGTGAGCATGACACTAAGCTCAATGGTAGAGGGAGCTATAAACTCAATGGCAGGAGGTCTTGTAGGAGAGAGGGGCTTTTCATCTGGGATGGGTGGAGTACATCCTCCTGTGCTCTGCCCCAGCCATATACACAGTCCCTCAGTGACCTCACAGCCCTAGCCCAACCTGAAGATCATTTTTCCATGGCCCTCTCAACATAGATAGCATACTCTTCAGGTTTCAAACCAGTGCCCCAGTTCTCCCTGCAGACTGTACCCAGCCACCTACTTGCCATGAACTGAAGACAAAATTTGGCCTAGGCTATAACCAGCATAATTCTCTCCATCCATTAGGGTTTAACTATAATTTCTCCAACAAAGCCTGAACCCCAACCTAGAGTAGGAGGTCATCATTCCAATTTTGTCATTCCTTGGATAATCTCCCTCAGCCCCAGAGCATCCTTTAGAGTTTTTTTATACCTTAGTGACTCTTTTATCATAGCTTAATAATTCTTTATACTAAACTTCTCCTTTTTAAATCACTGTATTAAGTTCTATCTACTGATATAAAGTTATACAGATCTAGGTTCAAAATTGACCATTCACCAGTTTGAATATACTTAGGTAACTTATTAGTCTTGAACTAATAAGTTATTTAAATAATCTGAGCCCTGGGTACTAAACCTATCAAATGAGAAACTTTACCATCTGCCTCATCATAGGGTCAATTATTAAGATTAAATAAGATTATGGATGTAAAGGCAGATGCAGGTACTCAATAAATGGTCTTTCCTCTCACCCTTCTCCATCTGTATCCCACTGGTCATTTACTCTATGCCAAGAACATACAAAGAAGCAATCAAATGAAAGTGTGTAACCTGGATAATCATAAACAGAAGAACAGGGAAGTCAAAGGCAGACACATTATAAAGCAAACATATGAATCAACATAATTAGGACATTAACCTTCCAGCATCTGTCTCCTTGAAAATTCCATCCTGATTAGGGCACAGTTCACAGCTAGGAGAAACACCACATTTACAGGCATCACAAAACCAAGGTTCAGTGGAGTTTTCAGAAGCTGAACTCATAATAGAGTCACTTTCTCCATCAACTCCATAACAACCTAAAAAAAAGAAACACACTATGATTAAATAGGGTTTATTTTGTTAAAGTCACATACAATCACAAAAGAAAAAGAATAGCAAAGGGAAGAGATGAGGAAAAAGATATGAAATACCAGTGATTTATAAGAAATGTATTAAAATACAGAAATAAACTCATTTTATATACTTTTTCACATAATGTAGTAACACAATGAAATAAATGACATTCTAAAAAATAGTTTTAGTCCTACTATAAAAGCATTAAAGGTGGGAAAACAATAAATTTTTAATTTAAAAAATATTTAAAAATAGGCTGGGAGCAGTAGCTCATGCCTGTATTCCCAGCACTTTGGGAGGCCAAGGTGGGCAGATTACCTGAGGTCAGGACTTCTAGAAAAGCCTGGCCAACATGGTGAAACCTCATCTCTACTAAAAACACAAAAATTATCCAGGCGTGGTGGCAGGCATCTGGAATCCCAGCTACTCAAGAAGCTGAGGCAGGAGAATAGCTTGAACCCAGGAGGCAGAAGTTGCAGTGAGCCAAGATTGCGCCACTGCACTCCAGCCGGGTGCCAACAGCAAAATTCCATCTCATAAAAAATAAAAATATAAAACATAAAAATATAAGTTGTCATTAAAGAATTTAGATTAGTTAATTATTGGTTGGTAAATACTTACTGAGGTCCCTTTGTACCAGGTACTAAAATATGTATATAAAAGACCAAACTCATGCAAAACAAACATACAAACAAAAAAGTCTTTGATCTAATTTTGGAGGTGGCAGATTGTAATATAAACAGGTATAATACAATTGTAAAAGCAAAGTTACACACCTAAAACCATAGAACAGTTTGAAAAGTTCAGAGTAATAACGTTAGACAGACTGAGTTCCACGCACAACTGAGCCAATCTCTAACTATATGATGTATTTAATCTGTTTAAAAATTTTAAATTATTCTGTCTTCTGTGAAAATTTGTCTATAACTGAAATGGATGAAAACAGTATGTCATTCTCTTTTTTCCTCTTATCACTCACAAAACTAAATATTCTGAGAGAAGTTCATCATATTACTTAGGCAACTAATGTAATAAAAATCCTTAAAGATTCTCATGAACACTCCCAACCAACAAGATAACCTGGCAATGTTCTTTACATTTTAGAGTAGGACATGTCATACTTCAATTCAACTGCCCTCCAATAATCAAAAGCAAAGTTTCCTTATATACATCTCTGGAATTACAAGTTACAGTTGACAATGGAACAACACAGGTTTGAACTGGTCAGATGCACTTATACGTGGATTTCTTTCAACACAATACGGAGTGAAAATACACTTGTGGGATACAAAACTCACACATACAAAGCATCAACTTTTCATAAACCCAAGTTCCCCAAGTCCAACTGTGGGACTTGAATATGGGCTAATTTTGGTATCTGCAGGGGTCCTGGAACCAATCCCCTAGTTATACTGAGGGGTGACTGTATATTTAAAGTTACTATTTAGGCTTCCAAATCTGCCTAAAATTTTTATAAAGTCAAAGTATTTTCCTTGATTCTGAGTTTAAAAGAGTAGATTATTTATCAAAGCTGCAATAAGAAATTCAGGCAGGACTTCATTGACAATATCTTGGTAAATCAGGTTTTGATCATTAAAATTCCTATAACTCAATTTTGTCTATGAACTCAGTATTGATGAGGCTGTCAGTACCTGAGAAACCAACAAAATCTGCTAGTAAGCAATGTCGCATCCATAATCATAAATAACTTTCTCAGCATCAAGATGCCTAGAAGTTTGTATTACTACCACCAAAGTATAATAAACATGGAATCTGATAAATGGAAATTGAAAAGTTCTGAGACAATATTTCATTCAGACTATTAAAAACCATGCTGAACTACTTACTGATAACCAACAATAAAGTACACTTCTCTACTGATGATAGTCATGACTCCTAAATAGATTTCTTCTTCCCAAATGTAATGGACACACACTAACTTCTCATTATCAAATTTCCCTTCCTCTAAAAAGGAACACACTGCCCTTATGTAAAACATCCTTCAAAGAAACAATTTAAAGCACATATAATAATGAATACACTGCAACTTAATTCTAGTCCTGATGTATCACCTGTAGGTTTGGGCATTTCTCCAGTCTCCTAAGACACATGTGTTACATCTCAAGATAGGTCATTTCTAAAGATGAAATAGCAACCATCCCAACATCCTTTTGACCAGGTTTATTCTAAGAGGGTAGGTCTTGGGGCCAAGTTCTAAGTGGCACCCAAAGTAACCCCCAACAAACTGATGACATTAAATAAGCCACGATGAGAAACATTTAACATGATCGTCTCCTAAAAGACTTTAGCCAACGTAAGATCATGTGATTATCTGAACTGGTAAACACTAACCAGACAACCAGGAGCCTAAATTGGAGAGTCACCTCTCACAGCCATTAAAGAAAATCAACTAAAATAAATAAATAACTACAGTATATAAATGAATGAATACTGAGTTAAACAAATCAGCCATGAGAAAGAAAAAGAGCCATATAAAATTAGTAAATAATTTTAAATTACCAACATTAATTAACTAGATTTCATTATATGTCAATGGTTACATATATTTCATTAAAATACTACTTACCTAATATATATCTAAATTAAAATAGCCTAATAGTAAGCAAAAAACTAAAAAGTTGGTTTGCAACTATGACTTACACAAGCTGCTTCAAGCAACTGTTTAATTGTTATCCTTTGCTATTCAAAGGTTTTATAACAGGGAATTTTAATAAAATCTGAAAGTCAGCCAAGCCTTGTAGTTCATGCCTGCCATCCCAACGCTTTGGGAGGCTGAGGCAGGATGATCGCTTGAGCCCAAGAGTTTGAGACCAGCCTGGGCAACATAGTGAGGCCCTGTCTCTACAAAAAACACAAAACAGAGTTTAGCCAAGCATGGTGGCACACACCATAGTCTCAGCTGCTAGACAGGCTGAGGTGGGAGAATCACTTTAGCCTGGGATGTGGAGGGTGCAGTGAACCAGCCTGGGCAACAGAGCAAAAATCTCGTCTCAAAAAAGTATATATATTTTTTCAGATTATGCATGTGTGTGTATATATATTATACATAATATATGGATTTATTTCATATATACTATGTTAATAGTTACACTAAATATAGTTAAAATTAATAGTTATAAATTAAACTATATAATTTCATTTAATATTTTAATATACTTTAATACATAACTATATATATCATATGTACACACACAATCTGAAAGTCATATAAAATGTCAAAGAAAATATTTAAAAGGAGTTAGACTGTAACACACAAGATAAGCAAAGGAATCGAAACTCATTAATTTCTTTAATGTCATTAAATTGTGGTTGGCAATCATCATCTTCATCACCTTGTCTAGATATGTATTATTTTAAATGCACTATCATAAAATTAAAAGGAAATACAATTTTCTTCTTGGGATCAGTTTTATTTCCAACAAAAGAGCAAAATGTTATATTCAAAGAAAAATCATAAAACGAAACAATCATCATCAATCTATTTTCTCAAGTGCTATGCAATACCACATGGGAAAAAATACATATTTTCTTTACAAAATAATGTTCCTTTGAAACAAATTCAAACTAGATAAAATCTGCATTCACAGAAGTAGGCAATTACCAAGAGAATAAAGCCCTTAAGGAGCTATCCAATTTATTAACTTCATTCAGCCAAATCAAGGTAAATCACAGCAGTTTACTTTTTATAATAAAGAAAATTTTCAATTACATTTTTAAAGAATATTCCACACACATAGCAAACGTGCACATTTGCACAGAGTTTTAAAACTCCTACAAACAATCTCAGGAATGATTCTGAAATCCATTCCCAGGAAATTCTTCCTTTGTAATCTGGAAGACTAGTGTTGTGCAAGTTCAAAGAACAACCAGCAAGTGTGTACGTATTTTTTCTTCAGCTTCGCTGTCCCTGAAAAATGATCCATACTGTGTCATTATCTTTATAGAGTTCTTTACTTGCCACTTTTACTTGCCACTTATCCCATATTTCTCTGTCATACCTGTTGGGTTTACTGAGATCTAGACCAAAGTTCTAGCACTGTATATTTGCTCCAATTCATTTTAATTAGTGAATAAATACATTCTAAAATCTTTCTCTCTTCCATATAAAACATAAGTATGGGAAAAATATTTTCTTTTTCACATGGGTAAACAACATAAATAATGTATAAACACCTAAAACTCATTTCATATGTGCTCAATGTGTTTCCAATGGGTAATATAGAAGACACATTTCTATGGCCATTTAATTAGGATCAATCTTTGACTAATATATGCTATGCACACAACTCATTTTTAAGAAAAAAAATGTGTTTACAATTGTTTTGAGTTGTATAAAGGTATGGATAATTCCAATCAGTGGAAATGTTCCTCATTCAGCTTTTCACAGAGGGGCCAGTGGACTTCCAGTCTTCCACCTTCTAGCTATGTAACTTTGAACAAACCAAATCTCTGAAGCTTAGTTACTTCATCTGCAGTATGTGTTTAATAATATTTATCCTAATTATATTTCAGTATATATAAAACAGGTATATAAAAGTTGTCATTTAAAAATTTAAAACACTTTTTCTGTACTTAATATATTAGACTTTTGACTATGAAATTCATCAATAAAAAAGATTTTTTTTTAATTTTTTTTTTTTTTTTTTGAGATGGAGTCTCACTCTGTCACCCAGGGTGGAGTGAAGTGGCATGATCTTGGCTCACTGCAAGCTCCGCCTCCAGGTTCACGCCATTCTCCTGCCTCAGCCTCCCAAGCAGCTGGAACCACAGGCACCCGCCACCATGCCCGGCTAATTTTTTTTGGATTTTTAGTAGAGGCAGGGTTTCACCATGTTAGCCAGGATGGTTTCGATATCCTGACCTCGTGATTCGCCCACCTTGGCCTCCCAAAGTGCTGGGATTACAGGTGTGAGCCACCGCACCCGGCCAAAAAAAGATTTTAAAATGAGTAATATTGTTTACGAGAAAGACAGTACCTACAACATGCATAATACTTGTCAGAAACATATCCTAAAGCAGTGACACCAGGGACTGGTTTCGTGAAAAACAATTTTTCCATGGATGGGACAAGGGGATTATTTTGGATGAAACTGTCCCACCTCAGATCATCAGGCATCACATTCTCATAAGAAGTATGAAACCTAGATCCCTCACATGTGCAGTTCACAATAGTGTTTGCGCTTCCATGAGAATCCAATGCTGCCACTGATCTGACAGGAGGTGGAGCTCAGGCAGTAATGCTCGCTCACCAGCTGCTCACCCCCCGCTGTGAGGCCCAGTTCCTAACAGGCCAAGGACCAGTACCACCTGGTTGGGGACCCCCGTCCTAAAGCATAAAAGAAGTAACGTACCAAATGGTTATAACTTGAACATATTCAACTATCCAGTAAACACTCCTAAGGATATCTTTTTGCATACGCTAAAAAACAAAAATGGCCTTGGGCTAGGCTAACAGTAAACTGAAAAATAGGGGGAAACATCTCTTAGTAAGCCTTATCTCATTTAATGAATAGCAACTAAACCAGAGGGCAACTGCTGGTAAGTCACTACCTAACTTCTGTCATGTACTAACATATACCTGACATTTTCCTTCAGACACACTGCAATCAGGATATCAGGATAAGTGACATCATGGTCAGAGGTACCCTAATATTAGAAGATCTTCCCACAAAGATATTTATACTGAGACGCTGCAGCCCTCAAATTTCAAAAAGAAAAGAGATTTAGATGAAGCGAGCACTCTGAAAAGTAATTACAGTAAACAATTATAAATTCAATAAGCAAAATTTGGTGTACTACCTTTTAGCAAAATCTCAACTTAAAAATCTTTATGCAATTACTTGAGAATAAGCATATTTCTCAAAAAAAAAAAAAAGAAGATAAAAGAAATGCAACAAAATACTATGGCTGTCTGGATATTAGGACAATTAGAAATGTTTTTCTTCTCTCTGTTCTATATTTTCCACATTTTATTTAATATTCATGTATTATGACAGGCGAACAGTTTTCTCTAAATAGAGTATTCATGAAGTTCATATTTAACCATGAGATGTTTTTTAAAAATTGCATGGCTAAATTACAATATGGAAGTCTGTCACTGTAAGCACGTGAATTTAGGAACAGAAGACTCTAGCAACACTAGCTGCTTATTACACTTTTTAAAATGTCCCTTTCTTTAGATTGAGTTTTAGATAAAAATTCATTTTGAAACTTAAAAGCTAGTCCCAAAAGAGTTAAGGGGAAAAAAAAATCTATAGGTGTTAACCGTACAGAAAATTGTAAACAACAAAAAAAATCACAAAGTTAAAGGATACAGAACAGGATGGAAAACATAAAAAATATTTGCAAGGATGGAAAATATTTGCAACACATAACAGACAACGAACATTAAAAAAATAATTCCAGTAAGTCAATGAGAAAAGAGACAAAGAGAATCTAACGACTAAGCTTGTCTTTTTTTTTTTTTTTTTTTTTGAGACGGAGTTTCGCTCTTGTTACCCAAGCTGGAGTGCATTGGCGCGATCTCGGCTCACTGCAACCTCCGCCTCCTGGGTTCAAGCGATTCTCCTGCCTCCGCCTCCCGAGTAGCTGGGATTACAGGCGCCCACCACCACGCCTGGCAAATTTTTTGTATTTTTAGTAGAGAAAGGAGTTTCACCACGTTAGCCAGGCTGGTCTCAAACTCCTGACCTCAGGTGATCCACATGCCTTGGCTTCCCAACCTGCTGGGATTACAGGCGTGAGTCACCACGCGAGGCCAAGAAATGACTATGCTTTTCACAAGATGGCACTGAAAGTGAAGGAAGCTCCTGCCCCTCCTAATGCTGAAGCCAAACCGAAGGCTTTTAAGGCCAAGAAGGCAGTGTTGAAAGGTGTCCACAGCCACCAAAAAAAGAAGATCCGCACGTCACCCACCTTCCAGCAGCCCAAGACGCTGAGACTCCGGAGGCAGCGCAGATATCCTAGGAAGAGTGCCCCCTGGAGAAACAAGCTTGACTATTACACTATCAAGTTTCTGCTGACCACTGAGTCAGCCATGAAGAAGATAGAGGACAACAACACACTTGTGTTCATTGTGGATATTAAAGCAAACAAGCACCAGATCAAACAGGCTGTGAAGAAGCTCTATGACATTGATGTGGTCAAGGTCAACACCCTAATTCGGCCTGATGGAGAGAAGACATATGTTCAACTGGCTCCTGATTACAATGTTTTGAATGTTGCCAACAAAATTGGGATCATCTAAACCCGGTCCAGCTGGCTAATTCTAAATATATGTATATGTTTTCACCAGAAAAAAAGAAGAAAAGAAATGACTAAGAAAATGACAGGCAAGTAAGAGAAAACAAAATGTGGCAAATGGCCACAAGATACCAAACTTAATAAGGTGAATGCACATTATAATAAAGAGATTATATCCAAAAGAATAAAATAAAATTTACAAATATGCAATGTTATCAAGCAGTTTGTGCATTGCTGGTAATTACTACAGTCTTTTTGGTAGTCAATCTGGAAATGGTTTTTAAAAGTTTAAATACACTTATCTTTTGACTCAGAAATTTTACTTCCCTGTAATCCCAGCACTTTGGGAGGCCGAGGTGGGCAGATCACAAGGTCAGTAGATCCAGACCATCCTGGCCAACATGGTGAAATCCCGTCTCTACTCAAAACTCTACTCAAAACACAAAAATTGGCCGGGCGTAGTGGCACACGACTGTAGTCCCAGCTACTCAGGAGGCTGAGGCGGGAGAATCGCTTGAACCCAGGAGGCAAAGGTTGCAGTGAGCCGAGATCGCGCCTTTGCACTCCAGGCCGGCGACAGAACGAGACTTCGTCTCAAAAAAATAAAAGAAATTTTACTTCTAGGTATCTATCCCACAGAAATTATTACATATATATACATGGCACATGTTTGTCGGCACTATACATAAGTGAAAAACTTGAAACAAAAAAATAAGTACATTATGGTTGAGCCATTCTATGTATCATTAAAAAGAATGAAATATCCCATATACACTGACATGAGAAGAATTACAGAATTAACAGATGAGTGAAACAAAGCAAGTTGCGGAAAAATATCTTTGCGATTTATCCAATTTATTTAGAGGTGGAGAGAGAAAAGTGGTGGACAGAACAGAGAAAGAGTGAGAAAGAGAGAGAGAAGTGTTTGTGTATATATAAGAGCCTGCTTAAAGGACTCTCACTGGTCAAATTTGGACAATGTAACAAGTATCAGAAACAGCAATCAGTTAACAAATTATAACATATGAGCTCATGGTAATATTGAAAAGGAAAAAAAGTGAAGAGAATTTCTTTACACAGTAAATGCTTCCTAACAAATGTAGGAGGAATTAGAATTAGAATTAGCAAATTTCCATCTTGCAGCCCACATATGTAATCAGTGTAATTGTAATCAGTGACTTTGACAAGGATGCTAAAACTATTAAGCGGAAAGGTGCTAGAGAATGGCATATTAACAAAGTCTCAAAGTTATTACCCCACAGATTTCTCATTAATTACAAATAGAAAAAAAAAAACCTTTAAAATTAAGAGGTCTGTGGTTGACACCACCTGAACTATCACCAATAATGCAATAAATTGACATTAGACTTTTTTTTTTTTTTTTTTTTTTGAGACAGAATCTCACTCTGTTGCCCAGGTTGGAGTGCAGTGACACAATCTTGGCTTACTGTAACCTCCACCTCCCAGGTTCAAGCTATTCTCATGCCTCAGCCTCCCAACTAGCTGGGATTACAGGCTAATTCTTGTATTTTTAGTAGAGACGGGGTTTTGCCATGTTGGCCAGGCTGGTCTCGAACTCCTGACTTCAAGTGACCCACCCACGTTGGCCTCCCAAAGTGCTGGGATTACAGGCGTGAACCACCACACCCAGCCACATTATACATCTTACAAAAAATACTCTTACCAAAAAAAAAAAAAAAGTTTAAGCTGAATCTAATCACAAGAAAACAATGATATATCCAGACTGAGAGATATTCAATATGACATTATAAAAACTAAGATTCTTCAATATGTCAACATCATGAACACCATCAAAAGGGAGAAAAACTGTTCTAGATTAATGGAGACTACAGAGATATAACACAAGTACAACTCATGGTACCTGAATGGATCCTGTGGGGTGTGGAGAAACCATAGTGATAATAGAGGTATAGAGATTGTAAGAAAAGTGTGCATATTATTGGCTATTAAATTAAAAATATATATTTGTGTATATGCATGAGCAAGCAAAAAAAAAAAAAAAAAAAAAAGCCTGGAAGAACAAACACAAAAACTAAAGTTTTAAGCATATTTACCTCTAGGTGGTATAATTATGAGAGATGTTTTCTTTTTTTTTTTTTTTGAGACAAAGTCTTCCTCTGTAGCCCACACTGGAATGCAGTGGTGCAATCTTGGTTCACTGAAGCCTCGAACTCCCTGGCTCAAGTGATCCTCTGCCTCAGCCCCTCAAGTAGTTGGGATTACAGGCGCGAGCCACCACACCTGGCTAATTTTTGTACTTTTTGTAGAGACTGGGTTTCACCACATTGCCCCAGCTGGTCTCAAACGCCTAAGCTCAAGTGATCCACCCACCTCAGTCTCCCAGATGGCTGGGATTACAAGTGTGAGTCACCACGCCCAACTGGGAGATGTTTTCTTAGCTTATTTCTACTGATGTTTTCTACAATGGACATATATCTACATAATAAAATAAAGTTTAAAAACCCCTGGTACACAAGGTACCAGGGACAGATGGGGTAGATTCACACCAAATTGTTAACAGTGATTCCCTATGCAAAAAGAAGTAGAGTTGAGACAGAAAGCATAACTATTTTACATATCTGCTCACATGTTACTTATAATTAAGAAAAAATATTTTAACGAATTAAGATTTTTCAAGGTTGGCCGGGCGCGGTGGCTCAAGCCTGTAATCCCAGCACTTTGGGAGGCCGAGATGGGCGGATCACGAGGTCAGGAGATCGAGACCATCCTGGCTAACACGGTGAAACCCCGTCTCTACTAAGAAATACAAAAAATAGCCGGGCGAGGTGGCAGCGCCTGTAGTCCCAGCTACTCGGGAGGCTGAGGCCGGAGAATGGCGTGAACCCGGGAGGCGGAGCTTGCAGTGAGCTGAGATCCGGCCACTGCACTCCAGCCTGGGCTACAGAGCGAGACTCCGTCTCAAAAAAAAAAAAAAAAAAAAAAAGATTTTTCAAGGTAATAAACTTATACTGTGTATGGGATTCATGCTAAATGTAAATTTTAGCTGTTCTTCTCACAAAAACAAAAAAATGAGTAAGTTCTGCAGAAGGATGGACTTGGTAAACTTTTTAAAAATTGGGTAATTATGTGAGATGATGGATACGTTCATTTCCTTCACTACAGTAACCTTTTTACTATCTATATGAATCCCATAACAACACATTGTATACCTTAAATATACACAATAAAATCTTTAAAAATAAAATTAAAAATAAGATTTTTCAAATATCCAAATAACAGGAAGACAAATGGTAAACACTGGCTTAACGTCTATATATTTAGGTTATATTTGTGGAACAAGAGGAATCTGGGTAAAAAGAAAAGCATATATGAAAGCCCCCAAACACTGGAGAAAAAGGCAAGTGGTATGGGATTCCAGAGAGTCTTGCTATTAGTGTGAACTTTATTTTTAAGGGACTGATTTTAAGCAGAAAATAATATGAACAGACATGCACCAGCACTTTGGGAGGCCAAGTGGGGCAGACCATGAGGTCAGGAGATCAAGACCATCCTGGCCAACATGGTGAAACCCCATCCCTACTAAAAATACAAAAATTAGCTGGGTGTGGTGGTGCATGCCTGTAATCCCAGCTACTCGGGAGGCTGAGGCAGGAGAATTGCTTGAACCCGGGAGGCGGAGATTGCAATGAGCCGAGATCAAGCCACTGCACTCCAGCCTGGCGACACAGCAAGACTCCGTCTCAAAAAAAAAAAAAAAAGAAAGAAAACTCAACCTGAAAACAGTAGAAGAGCTGGAGCAAGAGGAGGCACATCTGTTTAGCAGATACCACCCAAGCTTCCATCTGCACTGACCCTCAACCTTCTATTGGCGCTCACGTCATTACTTTTTGTCATCAGCATTTCATTTTTGCCTCTTCTTTCCTGTGCTTGCCCTAACCATTATTAAGAGGAATAAAAAATCTTAATTTTTGGCCGGGCACAGTGGCTCACACCTGTAATCCCAGCACTTTGGGAGGCAGAGGCAGGTGGATCACCAGAGGCAGAGGAGTTCGAGACCAGCCTGACCAACATGGAGAAACCCCGTCTCTAATTAAAATACAAAAAATTAGCCAGGCATGGTGGTGCATGCCTGTAGTCCTAGCTACTCTGGGAGGCTGAGGCAGGAGAATTGCTTGAACCTAGGAGGTGGAGGTTGCAGTGAGCTGAGATCGCTCCATTGCACTCCAGCCTGGGCAACAAGAGCAAAACTCCGTTTCAAAATAAATAAATAAATAAAATAAAAAGTCTTAATTTTTAGAAAGCTCATTGTCAACCTTATACTTGCCTTATACCAGGAACCATGCTTCATTCTACATTGCTCTGGCTCCTCCCATGATCTATACCTGTGGCTGTCTAAGCTCCAGCATGACATCATCCACATTGTAGAGTTCCTTTTATCGCCCCATTCTTACTTTCTTCTAAACCAACGTCTCTCAAAGGATGATCCTCCCCATCTCCTACATGAGGAATCTTGAAGCACCTTTTAAAATTATACACACATTAGGGGAGGCTGAGGCAGGAGAATCACTTGAACTCAGGAGGTGGGGGTTGCAGTGAGCCCAAATTGCACCACTGCACTCCAGCCTGGGCAACAGAGTGAGACTCTGTCTCAAAACAGACAAACAAGTTAAAACACACACACACACACACACACACACACACACAAACAGAAATAAGGAGTAATTTCCTCAACTAGAGCATAAAGAAACTCTACAAAAAAACCTATAGCTAACATCATACTTAACGATGAGAAACTAGAAGCTTGCCCACAAAGATGAGGTATGAGGCAAGGAAGTTCTCTGTCACTACTGTTTTTTAGACAAGAAAGGGAAATAAAAACATACACACTGGAAAGAAAGAAAGAAAATCATCTTTGCTTTCAAATGACATGACTGTCTAAGTAGAAAATCTGGAAGAGTAGCCAAAAATTTCCTGGAACTAAAAAGCAATTATAGCAAGACTGCAGTATACAAAGTTAATATACAAAAGCCAACTGCTTTCTTATGAAAGCAATGAACAAGTAGAATTGAAATTAAAGACAAAATTCCACTTACATTAGCACCCCCCAAAAAATACTTAGATATAAATCTAACAAAATATTGCCAAGATCTCTATGAAGAAAACTACAAAACTCTAATGAAAAAAATCAAATAACTAACTAAATAAATGTTTATTATGTTCATGAATAAAAAAGCTCAATATTGTCAAGATGTCATTTCTTCCCAACTTGATCTATAGATTCTATACAATCCCAGTCAAAATTCCAGCATGTAATTTTGTAGATATTGCATATTGACTCTAAAGTTTACATGGAGAAGCAAAAACCCAGAAGAGCTAACATAATATTGAAGGGAAAAAAACAAGTCAAAGGGGTAACACTACTCAATTTCAAGACTTACTATGAAGCTGCAGTAATCTAGACAGTGTGGTATTAATCAAAGAACAGACAAATAGGTCAGTCGACGAACAAACTGAGCCCAGAAAAAGACCCAAATAAATACAGTCAACTGATCTTTGACAAAGGAGCAAAGGCAATACAACGGAGCACAGACAGCTTTTTTAACAAATGGTGATAGAACAACTGAACACACACGTGCAAAATAATTAATTCGGAGACAGGCCTTACACTCATAACAAATATTAATTCAGACCCCAAATGTGAAAGGCAAAATTGTAAAAATTTTAAAATTTTTAATTAAGAAAATTTACAATTAAAAAATTATAAAACTAGAAAATAACATGGGAGAAAATCTAGATAACCTTAAGCATAGCAACGACTTTTTAGATACAAGACCAAAAGCATAATAAAGAAAAGAAATAATTTATAAGTTGGACTCCATTAAAATGTAAAACTTCTGCTCTGTGAGAGATACTGTCAAGAGAATAAAAAGATAAGCTACAGACTGGGAGAAAATATTTGCAAAAGACCTATCTGATAAAGAACTGTTATCCAAAATATACAAGGAAGTCTTAAAACTTAACAATAAGAAAACAACCCAATTTTTTAAAATGGGCAAAAGATCTGAATAGACACCTCATCCAAGAAGATATACAAAAGGCAAATAAGGGTCGATGTGGTGGCTCACGCCTGTAATCCCAACACTTTGGGAGGCCAAGGCAGGTGGCTCACTTGAGGTCAGGAGTTTGAGACCAGCCTGGCCAACATGGCGAAACCCCGTCTCTACTAAAACTAAAAAATTAGCCGGGTGTGGTGGTGTGCACCTGTAATCCCAACTATACAGGAAGCTGAGGCACGAGAATCACAGGAACCTGGAAGACAGAGGTTGCAGTGAGCCAAGATTACCCCACTGCACTCCAGCCGGAACAACAGAGCAAGACTCCATCCAAAAAAAACAAAAAAGGCAAATAAGCATATGAAAAGATACTCCACATCATACAACAGAAACTCCAATCATACAACATACAAAATCAATCATACAACAGAAACTCCAAAATTTAAAAGGGAAATGGGAAATTATTTAAACTAGAGGATGAAAGTAGTAGCATAATTTTTTTAAGTCAAAATTTATTTTTTACCTTTTTGCATCTTTACTTGGAACATATATAAAGTTCACAGAATTCAAACTACTACCAACAAATTAATTATATAACATAAAGATTTACCTAAAGAGGTGAAAGACTATTCAGCTTCCCTATTTATGCATCAATTTCCCTCTCCTTCTCTAACTTTCTTCCTTCTCTGTAATAAAAATAGGTCTCCGATTCTCATTAACTAGTTTTGGGAATTAAATGAGTTATCATTAGCAAAGTCTCAAAAATATTTATAACTTGGACTGCCATCAAAGCCAGTTAAATCAATTACACAAGAAGAGTTGTTACATGACTTTATATAGATACAACATCCTGTTGACTTAATTGGCATTACCACTCAGCTTGATCATCTCATTTGTCTGCCTTGATTCAGACTTTTTAAATGTTTCTGAAAATCAAAGCTACTTTGGAAAGAAGGTAGATTTTCCAGTACTGAGGCTATTCATCTGAAGCAGGGGTCCTATTATGAACTTTTAATAGCTGTAAGCATGTCAGTGGAACTAATATTGTGCCCTTACAGAAATCTATGTTTATCTGAAGAATGAATCTACTGGGAAAGAACTCATCCTAAGTTAAGAGTCCAAGGAGCAAAACATGACTCAAAAACAGACCACAGAGCGAGGTTCATTTTGAAATTTACATGGAACTAGTCCCCAGTGGGCTCAAGCTTGTGTCCTAAAGTAAAAGCTATAGTAAAAGAGTTGCTTAACTATTATAGATGTGAGACATTGAGACCACAAGGCATCAGCAGCCCAAGTATCAGCAACAAGAGACAGTACCCTCAAAGCAGATGAGGAACTATATATTCAAATACCTCCAGGGACTAGGCAACTAACAAAAATGAGTAAGTGGTTTGAGAGACCACTGTGGTGAACTGGAGACCACAGGCCTTACTAGCAGGGAGCAGCCTTATTCAGCTCCAGCAGATTGTGCTAGAAGAAACTGAAAACTACTGCAAGGGCAGGCATATGCCTTTAGTGCCTTTAGTTGCAGCTACTTGGGAAGCTGAAACAAGAAGACTGTTTGAGCCCAGGAGTTTGAGGCAAGCCTGGGACACTCCATCACTTAAAACAACAACAGCGACAACAGCAGTAAAAAACTCTAGTACCACCAGAACTTTGCAAAAGCAGCTTGAAATCCTAAATGTGTAAGATTTCCCAATGTTTAAATGTTAGCAACCAATTCAATTACTTAAAACTACTGTGCTAGCCTAAAAAATACATCCAAGGTCAATGACCACAATCTAAGAAGTAGACCTAAGAATGACTTAAGAAGTAGAGATGGTACTCACCATTATAATGAAGCAGAGAAAAAGAGAGATAGTGCCCTCAGCATCATAAGAGAATCACCAAAACTAACAGAACTCATCATAACTGCATCACACATCAGCAATGACATTCATGGATATAAGCAGCAGTAACATGTTTGTGATCATCAGTGATCAATGTAACAAACACTGCCAAAGTACCTGCTACTCCTGAGTTAACATATTATTTACCTACTCCCAGGAATCTGAACCACACCTGGAGAAGAAAAATACAAATATATACAACCATGTTTACTTTTCTCAGTAACAGTATTCATTACCACTAATATCACATTCATATGAATGAATATATTTATATTAATGAGCCCTTTTTATTCATTACCACTAATATCAAGTGGTCTTATTGCTGTCTATGTGTGTGTGTATATATATGTGTGTGTGTGTGTGTATACATATATATTTTAGGTATATATTTCCTTATTCAGTTTATTCTCCCAAATAAATTTTATACAACTCTGCCTCCCCAAATCTCTAACTCCCCACTGTCCCCACTCTCTGCTAATGGCTTTGCTTCCTATTTCACTGAGAAAACAAGAAACATTTTAAAAATAACTTACACATGCTCCAACTACCACATCTAACAACCTACCTACATTTGGACCCATATATCCTTTTTTCCCTAATTACTATGGTTACTCTTATCCACTCAATCTCTCTACTTGGTACTGGATCTCATCCCCTCTAATCTTGCACTCAAAACCTTTGTTCCAGCAATTGTTCCCCCTTCTTTCCTTACTATTTTCCTTATATCACCAATCTCCCATTCCACTGGGTCACCTCCATCAGCACACAACATGCTACATAATCTCTGCACATGTGGTAGGCAGCCTCTAAGATAGCCCTTAATAATCAGTGCCTCCTGGTATTTATACTCTTAGAATGCCCCCAACTACATCTGACTAGGGTTGGCTTGTGTGAACAGCAGAATATGGGAGAAATGGTTGTATGTACTACCAATATTAGATTATAAAATATACTAGTACTCTTATACAACTGCTTCCATCTCTTTCTCTCTTTGATCACTTACTCTGAAGCCAGCTGCCCTTCATGAAGACATTCATGCAGTTTATGAGGGAGGTCCATGCAGTAGGAAACTGAGGTCTCTGGCCAACAGCCATCAAAGAACTGAAGCCTACCAACAACTATTTGACTTAGCTTAGAAGCAAATCCTCCAGGTCCAGCCAAACCTTAAAATGACTACAGCCTAGGCTATGGCTTTGACCTGCAACTTCATGAGAGACTCTAAGTCAGAACAACCCAACCAACTGCTCCCAGATTTCTTAACCTTTAGAAATAATGTGAAATAATAAATGTTTGCTGTTTTAAGCTGCTATGTTTTGGGATAATTTGTTCCACAGCAGCAGATAATTAACACAGCATCTAAAATAAGAAGGAAAAAATCCTCCCTCAATTTCACATCCCTTTTCCCATCTCCTAGCTTCTCTTTATATAAAAACTCATCATAGGAATTGCACGTGGTCACTTTTTGCACTTCCCCTTCTTTTATTCTCACTTTGAACTCTCTCAGATCAAGATGGCCAATGACCCTCGTGTTACTAAATTCAATGATGTATTCTCAGTTAAAATGTGTTTTTGCCCTGCTTGAGAATATTAAACTCTACTATACAGAAACAAAATGAGATCAATAAAACTTACATGTGTATGTATAGATAAAAAGTAAAGCATGTATGCATTAAACACAGACAGAAAGGGACAGAAGGACCAAGATGTATCTAACGTTCTTGAGGCAAATATGCAAAAAGCACCAAAGAGTCAGAATACATTAAATATATATGAGACACTTAGAACTCAATATTCATGAGGCCTTAATTTGGCCACCCATTGGTGATACCTATTCTGTCCACTGACTAACAAATACAAATAAAACCTATGGCTGTTGAGTAGATTAACTGGAGAGCTAACACCATGACCAGGCATACTTGTTCCTGTATCTTCCTGAGAGTGTGTGTATCTGTGGCCCAGGGCACCTACCTTGTGGGCTCTGGTTCTCACAACCGCAGCATTAGCAAAGAAGGCTGATAAGCCAAAACGTATAAACATTATACCCCAGGAATGATTTAGGTAGTATGGTCCTTCTATCCTACTTAAACCTCAGTCTAAATGTACCCCAGGAATGATTTAGGTAGTATGGTCCTTCTATCCTACTTAAACCTCAGTCTAAATGTGTTAACTTATCCTCTATCTTTCCCCTTGCTTCTGTGTATTTTATATTTATTTAATGAATCATGTGATACAAACATTTTTTCAATTAGTTTTTTTTTTTCAATAACCTCTGGGATAGCTTGCCTGGTGGTGTACTTGAAGTCCAGCATTGAATTAAGGTGATTTCCCACTCTTAAAAACATTATTTGATACATTTACTGACTTTCTCTTTTTGAAACATTTTTCTCTGGGTCACCACCCATGGTTCTCATATCTCACTGGCCATGTGTTCCCCACCTCCTCTAAAGTACTAGGATGACTTTATCACATTTAGTCTTACATCTTTGCATAACATCTTCAGGCTGATAAGTCCCAAATTTAAATTTCTAGTCCTAATATCTTACATAAACACAGTGTAAAACCAAACTTTTACTATCTACCTCAAAACCAATTCCTCTCTTAGATAACTGCAATGGTCTCCTAAATATTTTCCTAGTTGCCCACCTTAGATTCACTTCAGTATACTCCCAACCCAGCAGTCTGAGTGATCCTTCCAAAATATGAATCAAACCATATTAATCCTCTGCTCAAAACCCATGCTATGGCTTCCCATATCCATCACAATAAAATCTAAAATCAGTACCAGAATCTGCAAGACCCCAGCTGGATTACTACCATCTCTACTCCCACCACTAACCAGCTTGCTCAGCCAGTTCTAGTCATACAAACTTCTGTGCCACTATACAAACACTCAAGCATGTTACCACTTCAAGATTTTTTTTTTTTTTTGAGACAGAGTCTCACTCTGTCACCCAGACTGGAGTACAGTGGCTCGATCTCAGCTCACTGCAACCTCCACCTCCTGGGTTCAAGCCATTCTCCTGCCTCAGCCTCCTGAGTAACTAGGACTACAGGTACACGCCACCAAGTCCAGCTAATTTTTTGTATTTTTAGTAGATATGGCGTTTCACCATGTTGGACAGGTTGGCCTTGAACTTCTGACCTCAAGTGATTCACTGCCTCCCAAAGTGCTGGGATTACAGGCATGGGCCATTGTGCTTGGCCAAGATCTTTACATTCACTACTCCCTCTGCTTGCAGTGCTCTTTCCCGATATATTTACATGACTTGCTCTTTTACTTCCTTTAGGTCACTGCTCAAATATCCTCTTATCAGAGTGGGCTTACCTTATCAACTTTTTTTTTTTTGAGACAGAGTCTCCCTGTGTCACCCAGGCCAAAGTGCACTGGCGCAATCTCAGCTCACTGCAGCCTCCACCTCCTAGGTTCCAGCGAATCTCTGCCTCAGCCTCCCGAGTAGCTGGGATTACAGGCACACACCACCATGCCAGATTAATTTTTGTATTTTTAGTAGAGATGTGGTTTCACCATGTTGTCCAGGCTGATCTCGAACTCCTGACCTCACGTGATCCGCTTGCCTTGGCCTCCCAAAGTGCTGGGATTTATAGGCGTGAGCCACTGTGTCTGGCCCCTTATCAACTTTTATAAATACAAACTTCTGCCAACTCACCCAACCACCCTCACGCATAGCATTCCTATACTCCTTGTCCAACTTCGTGTTTCTTAAGAATCTGGGCCACCAACTGAGAGATATTTATTGGTTTGCTTACTGCCTGCCTGTCCAGACATTAAGTTCCACCAGGTCAACAATTCGTACATTCTATTTCATATGCCTAAAATTTACAGAATATCAAGCACATAGAAGGTACTCAACAAACATTACTAAAAATATAAATAACAGTAACTGGAGATATTCCCACAGTGAGTGTTAGCAGCAAAAAAGGGCAGCTCCACATGAAGACAAGAGGATTAGCTAGAGAATCACAGATCCTGCCAAGTCCCACAAGTCCAGCAGACTCCCAGAATTACTTGGGACAAGGGCTGTAATACCAGAAAAGCAGGTAAGAGAAAAGCCATAGAAATACTGTTTTGTGGTAGTCACAGCCCTGATTAAAAAATAATAATAATAATTAATTGGTAAGAAAAATAACTTTACCACAGGTAAACCAGAAAGACACTCTCCCAACCAAGTGATCAAAATATCACCAGTATGCTAAATTGGTAGGCTTATGCAATAAAACAGAGAAAAAAAGGAAGGTAATATCACCAGTAACTGCACAAATAAATATAATATGCTTCCTAATACAATGCACTAAGAACACTACATAACTTCTGTGGTATTCCTGCCAAAAGCATATAACCCAAATCTAATCATATTAGGAACATTCTGTAAAAACAAAACAAAACAAAACAAAACAAAAAAACTGGTCTATATTTAAAAATGGTCTATGACATAAAACACAGAAACTCAAGGACTGTTCCACATTAAAGATGACTAAATAGACATGACGATTAAATGCAATACATGATCCTGAGTTTTATTTTGTTAGAAATGACATTGTTGAGACAATTGGCAAAATCTGAATACAATCTATATAGATTAGATAAAACAGTATTTCATCAATGTTAACTTCCTGACTTTGATAATTATGTGGTTATGTAAGATAATGCCTTTTTTTTTTTTTTAATTTTGAGACAGAGCCTCCCTCTGTTGGCCAGGTTGGAGTAAAGTGGCACAATCTCAGCTCGCTGCAACCTCTGCCTCCTAGGTTCCAGTGATTCTCCTGCCTCAGGCTCCCGAGTAACTGGGATTACAGGCATTAGCCACCACACCCAGCTAATTTTCGTATTTTTAGTAGAGATGGGGTTTCGCCATGTTGGCCAGGCTGGTCTCAAACTCCCGACCTCAGGTGACCCGCCCACCTCAGCCTCCCAAAGTGCTGGGATTACAGGCGTGAGCCACCGCACCTGGCCCTTTGCTCTTAAGAAATACATACTATTGGCCAGGCACAGTGGCTCACGCCTGTAATCCCAGCACTTTGGCAGGCTGAGTCAGGTGGATCACTTGAGGCCAGGAATTTGAGACCAGCCTGGCCAACATGGCGAAATACCATCTCTACTAAAAATACAAAAATTAGCCGGGCATGGTGGCAGGCACCTATAATCCCAGCTACTCGGGAGGCTGAGGCAGGAGAATCGCTTGAACCTGGGAGGCGAAGGATGCAGTGACCTGAGATCGCGTTGCTGCACTCCGGCCCGGACAATAGAGCAAGACTCTCTCTCAAAAATAAAAGCACATCTATGAAAGAAGAAGCTACAAAAAATTGATAGAATGTAAGTATTTTAAGAATACTTTCTATCAGACTAAAATAGTCAACTTTTTCCTACTTCTGAATTTTATTTAAAAACTAAAAAAAATTTTTTTAAATTTAAAATTAAAAAAAAAAACTGGAAATAAGGCCTGGCACACTGGCTCATGCCTGTAATCTCAGCACTCTGAGAGGCTGAGGCAGGCAGATTGCTTGAGGTCAAGACCAAGTCTGGGCAACATAGCAAAACCCCGTCTCTACAAAAAGAAAAAAAAAATTTTAATTAAAAAAAAAAAAAAGAAATAGTATCATAAAATACAATACCATAACCCTGACCTTTAAAGAAATACTGATTTCCATATAGTATTTCTATTTTCATTATTTAAATTTTTTTTTTTTAATGAAGATGACCGGGGGACCAGGTGCTGTGGCTCACACCTATAATCCCAGCACTTTGGGAGGCTGAGGCAGGCGGATCACTTAAAGTCAGGAGTTTGAGACCAGCCTGGCCAATGTGGTGAAATCCCGTCTCTACTAAGAACACAAAAATTGGCTGGGCACGGTGGCTCATGCCTGTAATCCCAACACTTTGGGTGGCCAAGGTGGGTGGATCATGAGGTCAGGAGTTAAGACCAGCATGACCCATGTGGTGAAACTCCATCTCTACTAAAAATACAAAAATTAGCCGGGCGTGGTGGCTCATGCCTGTAATCCCAGTTACTCAAGAGGCTGAGGCAGAATAGTTTGAACCCGGGAGGCGGAGGTTGAAGTGAGCTGAGATAGCACCATTGTACTCTAGCCTGGGCGACAGAGCGAGACACCATCTCAAAAATAAATAAATTAAAATAAAATAAAAAAGAACACAAAAATTAGTCAGGTGTGGTCGTGGACACCTGTAGTTCCAGCTACCCAGGAGGCTGAGGCAGCAGAATCGCTTGAACCCCGGAGGTGGAGGTTGCAGTGAACCGAGATTGTGCCACTGCACTCCAGCCTGGGCGACAGAGTGAGACTCTACCTCAAAAACAAAGAAAAGATAACCTGAAAAATAGCACCCATACTTTGATGATTTAGCATTATTTCAACCAAAACACCATGAAATACTGTAAAACGAGCCACAGTCAGCCATTTCTAAAAAGAGAGAAAAGAGAGCAACATTACCTTCATGGACCGTAATGCCACAATTGTCACACTGAATTATTTCATCAGCATCCTCACTATTATCTCCCAGACAAACACAGCAAATCAGAATATGGTCCATTTTTTGAGAGCTCCAGTTTTGACTCTTCTCAAGAATCAGCGAGTCCTAATATTAAAATATTAACATATATCAGAAAATCACATTTAAAGTTAAAAAAAAATTAATCACTAAAATTCTCTTTATTAAACATTATTATATGCACTTCCAAATGTATGCCCCATTTTCCATTCTTTTATTAACTCCAAAGTACATTATATTTGAGAAATATATACTTGACGTCTTTGTTAAAGAACACTACAAGCACCCTCTTATTTAATTTTTCACTTCTCTGCAAGCTTCGTATTCTCTCTCCTCTTGGAGAGACGATATGAAAAAGCAGGCATGCAACTAACAACTCTTGATCTGCTTTGCCCCTTAAACCAGGAAAAACGAAAAATGAATCCACAAGTAATCAAAGTAATCACTGATCTTATACATGTGTTTTAAAAGTACAGGACATGATTCTTACACTTTAGGAGCTTATAATCCTACCTAGAGGAGACAAGACACACATATGCAAAATAGGAAGAAATCAATTCAAAATAATGTATAAGCAAGTATATATGTGATGGCAGACTTAAGGACTCTATACTCCTTAAGTACTGGGGAATTCAGAAATTCCAGCATTATCAAACTACTGTAAGATAGATGCATGAGAGCCTGCCTAGGTATATGAATATACACAGATACAGAAAATAATCTAAAAAAGGATCCAGATTGACTAGCTGCTAGAAGGGTCAGAGAACTCTATTAATTAGGTTTATATCAAGAAATATCTAGTGTAAACTGGTAATGAAGACATCTAGCTAGTGATACTACAAAAAGAGAGGATGGGATCAGTGGCTCACGCTGGTAATCCCAAATACTGTGGGAGGCTGAAGTAGGAGGATCACTTGAGGCCAGGAGTTTGAGACCAGCCTGGGCAACAGAGTGAGATCCCGTTTTTACAACATATTTTAAAATTAGCTGGGCATGGTGATGCATGCCCTTAGTCCCAGGTACTCAGGTGGCTGAGGCGGGAGGATCACTTGAGCCCAGAAATTCAGTGCTGCAGCCAGCTATTATTATGTCACTGCACTCCAGCCTGGGGGACAGAGCAAGATTGTCTCAAAAAGAAAGAAAGAAATAGGAAGACATATTAATAAACATTTAAAAGATAAAATTCAGAAGAAGAGGGTCTGCTTGTTTTCATTTAAACCTTCTGCATTATAGAGTTAAACTTTAAAAAAGTTAACAAGAAAATGATTATTGCATATTTAATAGATTGTGCTTAACATTACCTATAATAAAAGATGGTACTTGAGTCCATACATTTTTATTTATCAACCTAACAATATTCAGAAATAAATTTAATAAATTAGTTTCATACCATACACTCATTATACATTTTTCATAATATATTTCATAAATATATTTTATTATTTTTATATTTTTATATTCTTTTAAACTCAACCAATATCCAAAAGTAACATTTGGAGCCATCATTTAAACAGCAATTTGTGACACTTGAATATACTTGAAGGTCACAATTAATAATTCAACATACTTTGTGTGTAACATCTAAAATTGCAGCAGATTTGTAAAACAATCAGAAAAGAATGCAAATGTCAACAAGAATATAGTATCATTTCTCTTAAGAATTCTAGTATTTTTAAGTTCTGCATTTTGCTTCTCTATGTTATAAAACCAAAAAAATAGGTCTGGGGCTGACAAGTGACTGGCAAATAAAAGTGAAAACGTCCTAAATAAAACTCATCTGGTTTTACAGTACAAGAGTAAGCAAACAAAAATCTGCCCAGATTTTCATACTATTAGTCATGCTTCAAAGTTGACATGAAATCAAACATTTTAAGTTTCTTTCTCACCTCTCACTTATTCGCTACTGAACCTCGAAGTTGTAATTTCTTTATCTGCAAAATGGCGATAAAAATAATATCTACCTCAGGAGGTTATAAGAATTAACAATAGACGGCAAGAATGTTCCTGGCACAAAGTAGACACTCAATAAGTGTTCAATGCCTTTTCCTTTCCGCTGTATCTCTTGTTAAGGTGGTTCAAAAAGAGGATCATGAACTGATGATTTATTACACTGAGGATCTTCCTTGTGCCCCCAAAAGAAAAGTTGCGAGCCTCAATGAACACTGCTACTTTAAATATCATCCCCATGGTAAGTCCAAAGAAGACTTTCCTTAGAGAGCTTCCTGGCTAACACGGTGAAACCCCGTCTCTACTAAAAAATACAAAAAAACTAGCCGGGCAAGGTGGCTGGCGCCTGTAGTCCCAGCTACTGGGGAGGCTGAGGCAGGAGAACGGCGCAAACCCAGGAGGCGGAGCTTGCAGTGAGCTGAGATTGGGCCACTCCACTCCAGCCTGGGCGACAGAGTGAGACTCCGTCTCAAAGAAAAAAAAAAAAAGAATACCACATCTAAGTTTAAAAAAAAAAAAAATTACAGACTACAAAATAATCTAGCAAACAATCAGAGTTTGGAAATTAGGATGCTACATGTCTTTATGGACTGTGTGGTAATTTCTCTGGTGAAATTAAAATTAATCAGCCCTGGAAAAAAGGTTTACCCACATGGGAAACAAGTAAATTTCAAAAGGTCAGAAAAAGTTGTATCAAAATGCAGTTCTAATTCCTCTATTTTCCTATTTTTCCATTTTGCTCAGAAAAACCATAAATGCCTAAATCATATCTCTACGCCAATTTCTCTCCACATCTATTATCATTTACAGGCACAGAAAACAACATTAACTAATGTTTCTGGCCCTCTGATCCTCATGACTTCAGACTCTTAATAGAAATGTAATGCAAAGAAGGAAATAGGGAAAACTAGAGATAAAATATTTCCCTAACCAAATATCTGGCAGACAATGTTTCAACTGGAAAATCTAAATAACACATCCTCCTTAAAAAAATTAGGATCTTAAGTTTTCGTTTTTGCTTTTTTTGTTTGTTTGTTTGAGACGGAGTTTCGCTGTTGTTGCCCAGGATGGAGTGCAATGGTGAGATCTCGGCTCACCGAAACCTCTGACTCCCAGGTTCAAACAATTCTCCTGCCTCAGCCTCCCGAGTAGCTGGGATTACAGGTATGTGCCACCACGGCCAGCTAGATCTCAGTTTTAACACATCAAACATAGGTTTAAGCACACTTATGATTAGATCAATACAAAACCTGATTTATTATCATCTGTTGTTAGGATATTTCTGAGGACATACATCATCTTTCAAGATTTTAGAGAAAGTAGTTAAGCTGAAGCTTTTAACATAAAATTTCTAAAATATGGTTTTACATAAAAATAGACATCAGGAAAATAGGTTTTGAATGGCAAAAAAGTACCACCTAGAAAATAACTTTAATATTGTGGAATAATGTAATGGAATCCAATGTAATTATAGGAAGAATAAGTGATACTACATGAATAAATCAATCACTACTTATAGTAAATATTTCATTTTTTCCATCAGGATTTAAAACTTACCCCCAAAATGATAACACTGATCAATGTTCTTCACAGGCTCTAAAATATGCTTACTGTTCATTTATATATATATATGTTCCACGTATGATTGTAAATGATATATACAATAGGCTAAATTTTATCTAAACACATGTGTTTAATACAAGGAAATTCCAGCACATTTCCTGTAAAATTAGAATTAAAAGAATCCTACTGCCCTGAAGAAAAAATTATTATATCAAAAAGCTTGACCAATCATACTTCCTCTAAGTTTTTAGAAAAGGTCAAATTCTCGTGAATCTCAATATTTATATAACGTTACAGAACTGACTTTTTTTTAGGACTCAGAGCAATTTGTTTCATTTTGCAATGTGTAAAAAGGCAACTGATTAGTAAATTAGAAGTCTCAAATAGCAGTGGATATTTATAAATTTTGGCAAAATTTTTACATTTTAATTCACAAAAATCAGGTGACAATTGCCATTTCTTAATATGACACCTAATATCTGTAACAGAGCCTTTTATGGAAAAGAAAATTCTACTCAGCAAAGAACATAAAGTTATATTTATAAAGCAGTAATCCAAAATCCAAACTGTCTCCAATTTTAAGTATTTTCCATGAGAAAAGAACTCTTTCTTTTACAAAACAAAAATGCCAATTCTATTGACATAATTTACTGTCATGTATTAATTCTCAGTTTCAAAATCTTGAAAATGGGAACCATTTCAGAAAATACTAAACTGCCTTCTCCAAAAAACTTACCTCAGAAAACTAAAGGGCAAGATAATCTTAAGGAATCTCAAAGCTGCAAGATTAACGGCTGAAAAAGACATACAACCATATTTCAAGGGGATTCTTCAGACTGCACTAAATCCAAAAAATGCCAGAAGGTCATTGACAAAAACAGGTGCCTGTTTGCAAGTTGGAATTTATCTAATGCCCAGTTCTAGAGCAGCAGTTCTCAACGTGTGGTCCAGTGAATTCTCTTTCAGCAGGTATAAAAAGTAAAGTCAATTTTCATAATGATACTAAGACACTATTTGTCTTGTTCACTCTTTCTCTCATGGGAGTAAAATGAAGTTTTCCAGACACTATATAAAATGGGATCTGACAACTTGTGTGCTTACTCAGTTTTAATTTGAAATGGTAAATATCAACACATATTATCCACATAAATATTAACGGTTGTCCTCAATAATTTTTAAAACTGTAAAAGAGCTATGTGTGGTGGCTCACACCTGTAATCTCAACACTTTGGAAGGCTGAAGCAGGAGGATTGCTTGTGGTCAAGAATTTGACATGAACCTAGGCAACATAGTAAGATACCGTCTCCACAAAAAAAATAATAATAATAATCAAAAATAAAAGCACATGGTCGTACACCTGTAGTCTCAGCTTCTCCGAAGGCTGAGGTGGGAGAATTGCTTGAGCCTGGGAGATCAAAGCTGCAGTTAGCCATGATCACGCCACTGCACCCCAGTCTGGGCAACAAAGCAAGACCCTGTCTCAAAAAAAAATAAAAATTAAAAAAATTTTAAAATGAGGCCAGACGTGGTGGCTCATGCCTATAATCCCAGCACTTTGGGAGGCCAAGGCAGGTGGATCAATTGAGGTCAGGAGTTGGAGAACAGCCTGGCCAACATGGTGAAACCCCATCTCTACTAAAAATACAAAAATGTACTGGGCATGGTGGCACGCACCTGTATTCCCAGCTACTCAGGAAACTGAGGCAGAAGAATTGCTTGAACCCACGAGGCGGAGGTTGCAGTGAGCCGAGATCACGTCACTGTACTCCAGCCTGGGCAACAGAGTGAGACTCTGTCTCAAAAAAAGAAAAAACAGTTTGAGAATTACTGCTAGAGAGTATTTCAGGGTCTGTAGCACAGGTATGTCAAGGCCATTAAGAGCGATAATTATAAAAGGGCCTTGCTAAAATAAATACAAGTTCCCATACAAAACTTCAAAATTATGAAAGTTTCAGGTCATTTCATTACAAATGAACTTAACATAGCAGCCAAGAAAAATGTCTGCCTGCTTATAAACTAAATATGGTATAATTATATATTTCTATTATGTATTTCTAAAGCTACATTTTCAGCTATCTCTACTACAAAGTAGTTTCTGAAAACAAAGTAAAAGCAGAGAAAATCAAACTTCAAATATAATCAAATATATACTTAACTATGTAATGGACACAGAAATTATCACTAGCTAAAATAACCAGGAAGATTAAAACCCAAACATTGGCCACAGGCAACAAGGACTAGCTTTAATCATCTTTTTACAAAATTAAGATCATACAAATAATAAATCTAGAAATATAACTAATAATCACAATTGGTTAGTTTTTTAATTAAAATGTAATTATCTAATTTGAGGGACATAATTTAAATTAAAATCATCAAAAAATTACTGTAGCACTTGAATAATAGAGTTGTGGGGAAAATGACTCAAGCTTTTAAGTAGAATGTTATTCTGGAGAAAAAGTAACTTTTTATAATCTCTTCTACATGGGCACTTTTTTGAAGAAGTGCTTTGGAATCTCATTCCTGAATGTGCTTGTGTTTGGGACTATTAATCTAAACATAAACGGTCCCATTATTTACTGAAGTGTCTTCTAGTGGAAAAAAAAAACTAAGCAACCAATACATGGACTTCAAATGCATCGTAAATGTTAGTCTACAACCTCTTAGGCAGTATTTATGAAGTACAGGTTTAATAAACAGATACTATACACATTTTACGTGGCAAATTTCTAAACATATGCAGGTGTCCCCCACTCTTTAGCATAAATCTAATACACACTGCCTCTATCATTAGCTAGACTACTTCTAAGAATATCAACCTAATAAAAATGAGGGAAGTGATGTTGTCAAAATAAACTTATTCATTAGATATACAGTATTAAGTGCTATAAAATAAACTGCATGCATGCCTAAATTAAATACAAACAATTAGATTTTTCTATGCCTGTTTAAGATAGCATTGATAAAATGGAACTGCCTGTGCTATATCATTAAAAATATTATACTTTTTCCCAAATGACAACTTTCTTTTAAAGTTAAGAATTAGAATGACATTGAAGGCAGGCAACATTTTTTTTCATATAAAATATTGGTTTCAGAAGTAAACCAGTGTTTATAATCCAAATATAAACTGTTGTCTCATCTCCACTGACAACCTTACAGCCTGCTATAGATTATTTTCGTAAGGAAATCACCAACTTTTTAAGCAAAACAATTAAAATAGATAATCACTGCTATGCAAAACTTGTAGGCAGAAAAATGTGAAAGCACAAATAAAGCATAAGAGGAAAAATCTTTCTACCAGTTTAACTTACTTCAGTGATATGGTAAAAAAATAAGTGGTAAGGAAATAAATTGTGGTGAATATAAACACATTAACAGAAATGACAGAATTATTACAGTTGTACATGTGATGTAACAGATACATCTACATGTAAGACAACAACTCAATCTTTCTTTTGAAGAAAAACATATACAAAAACACATACACAAAGAGACACAAATGTGTTTGACTGAAGAGTCTTGAATGATGCATCTCTGAGATCAATGGATAAACCTAACTTTCAGTAGTAGAACTTCAAGTAGAAGCACTGAGCCATTACTGCAGTCTTATGACAAAAATGTCTGTTTTATGATGGAAATGTTTGGGTTTTTATTCCATTTCTTTGTAGAGAGAATTTATTTACTAAATATATGTAAAAATAGTTTATACTTATGTGTATGTCCCGTACACATAAAGCAAAGATTTGGTGACTAAAAAGATGATGAGTGCTACAACTGGTAAAGGAATTAATCTTTAAAACTAATCTCTAAGGTTTGAGAAAATCATTAGATTGTTTGTTGCCCTGCTCTAAGGTATTCTAAAGGCCTGCATTTTAATAAGGATATGGACATAACTACGTTGAAAGAAAGGTGACCTTTGTTTTCATATTCCACTCAGCACCATTCAGCAGTCCTATGAACAAAGGAGTAAAGGGATAAAAAGGAGAATGGAAAACTTTGTCATTTCCCAAGTCTATGGATATAAAAATATTTCTCTAAATATTTCTCCTTGAGGACAGAGATTGTGAGCTCCTTGAGAACGGTGTCAAATAGTAGATATTTAATAAAAGTCTGTTGGCCAAATGAAAAAATGTTACAGTTAGAGTGCTCATTCATCCCACAGCCGTCTATAAATAGGATTTCAAGGAAGCCACTTAATACAATGTGTAGAGTGACTTAGAGAAGAATTCCCTTTTCCCCAGACAGACAGATATAAAAATTGGGTTGATCTACCTCATTACTCTTGCTTTGAGATAGGGTCAGGCTATCATTGGTCAGTTCCTCATCATCAGCACTGTTTCTGCTAAGAACTTTACTCTTCTTCTTCTTGCAACCCCCTTCACTGGCAGGGCTACTATGATCTTCATCATTGCCTTCATCATTCTCGTCTTCATCACTCCCGCTTCCCTCATCTTCATCATCCTCATTGTCTCCATCACTTCCCTCTTTCTGAGATGCAGATCTCCCTTTTCTCTTTACTACAGTAGGTCGCCAATCATTGTCATCCTCACTGTCATAGTCATCCATGTCATTCAGCTCTTCCATGGACACAAAATCCAGAAGCGGTCGGTTTCGTCGAAGGTTCCATTTTTTTGGCTCGCTGACTTGTTCCTCTGCAGCAGTTGTCGCAGTGGGAACAGAAGGGGATGTGTTAACAGCCGGAGGACTTGTGGCTGGTGTGGTGGCAGCAGCAGAAGCAGCCACATTCTCAGATACTGTTGCTTTTTCTTTTTCCTTCTCTCTTTCCTTCTCTTTCTCTTTTTCCTTTTCTTTTTCCTTCTCTTTCTCCTTTTTCTTTCTAGGTCTTTCTCCATTTTCTTCTTCCTCCTTCTTTTCCATTTTAATTAATTGTTTTTCTGCTGATAGTACTTCCTCTGCAGAATTTTTAAGCTGTTCTTCTTTTACTTTAATATCTTCATTCAGTTCTTCTTCTAAAATATTTTCTTCAGAATCACTACAGGAACCTTCTCCACTGTCCTTTGAAGCATCTTCACTTCCATTACCACTCCCTTCAGAATCTGTTGAAAATATGAGAAAAAAAAAACCACACATATGTATATACATACACACACACACACACGACGCTGACACAAATGAAACCACCAAAATTTGTGAATAACTTGCAAAACAATATAAACAAATTTAAGTCAAAGAATGGTAGACATTCCCAACCTGATCAAATAATAAATCAATGAAGTTGATACAATGGTTTTGTATAGCTCTAATGAAGATGAATATATATAACCCTAAATTAAAATATGCTTTAAAAAGAGAAGCACTATTTTGTGTCACATGGCAATATTTGGTACCAAAGAGGCAATTATTTTTTAAAGTAAATGTGCTTCTTTTAAGATTAGGCACTTGATTTTAATTTTACTGATAACACAGACAAAATTCTTCCTCCCTTTAACATCTTTTGTAAACTATATGGACTTGTAAGTATTGAGTCACAACCAAAACAAGATAAATCTGGCCCATAAAACTGCTTCATTTATTTTACTCTTTACCCAGTAAAATGAGCATGGATATTTATGATAGTCAACTTATACTACATCCCTAATATACCAAACAAATTTTAGGAATACCAAGAACACAGGTGAAAAGAGACAATAGCAATGGCAGAGAAAAAGGAAGTTGCAAGAGAAATTATTAGTTTTCCTGTTTATTAGGATACTGTTCATATCAATAAAAGAAGAGTCACTACACTTTCAAAACTGCTACACAGTAACCATTTATACGCTCTAGACCGGAAGAAACTGATGAATAAAGCAGTCCATCCTGAAAATGAGCAGTCACTGAAAAGTTAGGCTGAAGACATTAAAGAACTCATAGGACTTACGCTTTCTAGCAGGTTTCTTCCACTCCTACCTAGGGCAGCCCAGTCCCTCTCAACCCAACACTACTCAGTAACCTTCTAACCATTCTCTTTGTACCCAATCAAGTAAATAATAATCTAAAATATTTGAAGAGAGAAATAAATGAGAGGAGGAAAAGAGGACAGGGAGCAAGAGGAAGTGGGGAAGAAACCAGTTAAGTCTTAGCCAGTACCAATAGTTACATCCACAGGATGATGAATTTTTGCACCTATAGCCAAGAAAAAGGTAATGATAAAATGGTGGAAAAAGTACAGTGTTTCTACATCATTTTAATTTCTATTAACTCAACTAGGCTTAACCTCTGTAATTAACTAAGCACTAAAATTGAAGGAAGCTGTCTGTAATTAGTATCTGGTATCTAGTGAGCCCCACAAGTCATAAAATGACCGCTAACAAAAATATCCTGCAAGCAAAATTACATAAAAAATAAACACTAACATTTAAGAGATACTGACTGACTCTATGAAATCATTATCAATCTCACATCTGTCATGTAGGTATCCATAGCTTACTTGTGACTGTTCTGAAAAAAACACTCTTATCCTAAACAACCTTGCACAGGATACAAGAGCAATATCATACAGGTCAGCAATTCCCTATCTGAAACTTTAAGAAGCAGATGTGTTTTAGAATTCATAATTTCTCAGATTTTCAAGGGTAACATGGAACATGTACCATATATTACAGTAATACCCCCAGTAAAGCACATGGGATTATCCTATAATCAAACATTATTTCTGCAGAGAAAAATATAAATATTTACAGTGCATGAGAAATAAATACTACAAATAAACTCCTACCAGTTCCTGTTAGGCTTTGCCATCAAGTAAGTTTGTGTCAACCTTACAAAACACTTGGATTTTTGAGCTTCTTGGATTTCAAGAGTGTGGACCCAATATCACTCACAAACAAGTGACTTCTTTTCAGTCTCCAAAGCATTAAGAAAATTATGATTTTGTAAACCACTCACAGCAATTAAACCCAACCTACCAGGAAAAATACCATCTGGTAAAAATAACAATAATAATCTTTAGACATTTTAAAATTATGATTTAATAAATAAAAACCAGAGTTGACTAAACACTTCTAAGACACAGAAAGATCTTTTATGCACACTGACTAAAGAAAACTGAAACACCTTAGGCTCTAGAATGGAAGCAATGCCATAATTAAGAGAGCTAGGAGACGAAGATGAAAGAAAAGGTTACTTTTCTTCTGGATCAACCTTCTAGAAGGCTTTTTACCAATCAAAACTTAATGATAGATAAAAAAGTAAGATTAACTGGGGCAGAAGTGTGGGTAGCTGATCAAAACTGAGACCAATCCAACTTTGCTGTTACTTGGTAAATTTCACAAAATGTCAGAGATTTTTGTGATTTTGTTTTGGTAGCTGCCAATGCCAATTAATTATTTTTTCTAATGAGAGGTAAATTGAGACTCCTTGATTCTGTTTTTGATTTATAATCATGCCTGAATAGAAAGGAATTAAAAAAAAATTCAATGTTTTATATTTGTTAATTATTAGAAGAATGGACATTTTCCCACAAAACCAAGTCCTAATAGCTTATCCAACCCCTCGTTCTCCAAATATAGTACATTAGTAGACTCCAACTACAGGGATCAGCAATATATCAAATTTTATCTTTCTATAGGGATCAGCAATATATCAAATATTATCTTTCCCTGATCTCTGAAAAATAACTTCTTCATCTGATTAGTCACTATTTGTTTTTTGTACATATGCACTGGAGGGATGGAGATAAACCATATTTATTTACAAGCATAGCTGAGTAATAATGATAATGAGAAAAATCAAGGTCCTTGGCTGTCTATTTTTTCCATAGGTTGCAAAGAAAAAAATTTCCCATTACTAAAAATCAAAGAATGACTCTGTGCCATGTTCCAAAAAAAAAAAAAAAAAAAGAGAGAAAGGAAAAAAAGAAATACACTGGAGAAATTAGCCAGACACTTCAAATAAAGCTATCTTAGGCAGAAAGACAGAGTTAATTTCAAGTCTACAATAAACTTTTCTTACATTTGAAAAAAACAAATCTTTAAAATTGAAATCCTACTTCCCATTTGGTTAAATAAAAGATAACCTTTCTCAAATATACAATATATCAGAATCTCTCCAAGCAACAGCTATTTCAACTAACAGACAGTTAAGAAATTTTTTACCATCACAGAATTTTTCAAAACTCCTCTGAGTGGTAATGGCCAGACAAAAAATAAAATAAATTTTAAAATTAGAATTTAAAACACCAACCTTCAAGAATCCCTTTATAATATTAAATAATAAAATAAAAATTAATTTAATTAATATCAACCATCAATGCCACTATATCCAATGTTCTCCCCATAACAAAATCAATATGACTTAATTTAGTTTTATGTTAATATACAACATGTGCAACATAAATTTGTTCATCAATTTCATCAATCTAATTCTGTTCATTGATCTGGTACAACAGTATTAGTACTATAAACATACACAACAGATAACAGACCAATCACTATTCTACCAGTTATTTAGAGCTATCCTGGGGCTACATTTGACCAAAACTGTGTATGTCTTGAAGACAGCCAGTCAGTCAACACAACTTATCCTCTACTGCTGATTCTAGTTCCAGCTATGTCATCTTAGGTTTGTATGGGTAAATCTAAGCCAGTGGTACTCAAATGGGGACATTTTTTCCGCCAGAGGACAAATGGCAATGTCTGGAAACAACAGTTGCCACAACAGTGGAAGTGGGGGTGGAGGTGAGGCTGGGGCAGGTAGGAAACTGGCATCTAGAGGCTACTGGCATCTAGTAGAGGAAAGGGTTGTTGTTGCTAAACATCCTATTGGGTACAGGACAAGCCTCCACAACAAAAAACTATCCAACACAAAATGCCAATTTTGTGTTAAGGGTTTTAAGAAACCCTTAAGTCGTATATATGGCCACAATTTGACCTTATTCTACTTTTCCAGGCTTATCACTTCTACTTTTAGTCAACCCTGATCCCCAAATATAAAAAACAATTCCAAGTCTCAACACTTGTAATTTCTGCCTCACCAAGATTGCTGTTTATCTAAATCTTTCTGTTCATAGTTCCACTCTTATCTCCTCTCCTCAATGAAATTGTTCTACATCAATCTAAAGTAATCCTATTTCCTATGAAAGACTTGAACTACACAAGTGATCAACCATCCTTTGTATCAATTATTTTATTTAATTATTCTAATTTTTATTTTACTTACATGTTATGTTACTTACATGTTATTTTACTTACTTATTCTAATATTATTACTATTGTTTTATAAATTCACCATAACATCTAGCAAAGGGCTAAACTATGCGCAATCAATGAACATATCTTGGTCCAATTATTCAAAGTCAGATTAAGCACAAAATACCACCAAAGTCTCAGGCTGACTCTTCTCATTAAATTATTTCCTGGTAATATGGCCTAACTAAACTACCTTTTGATTAAGATCTAAAGTTAACTCCATTTTACTTTGGCTGGTGGGGGATGGGGGTAGAGGGCATGGCTAATCTGTCTGGTTAATAAAAGTAATACAGGTCTGCATCTTTATAAAGATGTAAACATTCTTTAAAACATTCAATTAATGTAGCAGATAACTAAATGTAAATAAGTCTCCTATCCTACCCCCAGCCCTATGCCCAAGTCTCAAATATAAACACTTTAACTAGGTCAAACCATGAAATTGCTAATATTTGACTGTTTCGGACCTACAAAACTGGTAATTCCATACGGTTCAACCTAACATTTCTACATATTGTTCTTCTGGTGGTTATCACCATAATTCTAACACATACATACCCTATTTTAGGACTTACTCATTTCAAACTTTATTGATCGCTTTCAATAAAAAATGAGAAGCTTCTTGTGCTTTTGCATTAAAAATAAAATATAAACTCCCTTCAGTTTCATAATTTTCTAAAGGTACAGGCTGGTAATCACTTGCCAATCTTACTCGTGGGTCACTCTTTACCAAATGTTGATTTGTTTCTATTTTATGATAGAGTTAAATTACATTTATCTGCAGATGTTTTCTATATTTATTCCTAAAACCAAACAGAAATATAAAAAGTTTTATAGTCAGAATTTCAGATTTCAAGATGAAGGTAAGAAAAAATTGATCCACAGAATCCAGTTAGCCAAAATTAAGGCCAACCACTCTAACCACTTTAAGTTCTAAGGAAGTTCGTAGTTCATTCAATAAGTCATTTCTAGAAGTTATTTTGAAAGAAAACATGATCAGACAGATGTTTAGCTACCGTTTGTCTACTTCCAATTTAATCTCCTATTCATAAGTAGTGCTGGGAATCCACAACTTCAACATGTTTGAAAACCAGTGATAGGACTAATGTCTTATTCTCTATAAGACTTCAATTAAATATATACTACCTCAGGCACAGAAAAGATTCAAATGGAAAACAATGGTAATCTAGAGTAAGCCAGTATCTCAGCTATGCAGAGCATCGATGCACCTAAAACAAGTCAAAAATATGATTCAATTTCTGTTGACTATTAATCATTTTAAATACAATCATTTTCTTCTAAATTCCCTTTTACAATAAATACCAAGAACTATACATATAAAATTGTGACCTGAAACCACAGGTCGCAAATTTAAGCTCCCCAGGGGGCCAGGAGGGTAAATTATGAGTACAGCATACTAGATATTATGTTACAAGAGGGAACAGAAAGTAAATATTTTTAGTGTGTTTAAGGGATATATAGATATATCAAACTAACAAAACTCATCCTATCATTTTTCACAAACAACAGTTATCTTCAACTATAGTTAGGATTTAACAAGGTCAGAAATCTCTACTTAGCTCGATGTCATAAAATATTTTGAGAAAGTATTTTCTGTTTGTATCAGATTGTTTTATCACTTGAAAAAGAAGCGATACCTATGAATACTCCATCTCAATAAAGAAACCTTAGAAACAAATTGTCCACAAAGTCAAGATTTATTGTCACATAATTATGTAATACTTAATATAAGTTTTAGAATTGTTCTAATATTCAAAGAATTCATAACTTCCAAGACCCAACTATGTTTGTCAAAGTTTACAACCACAACCATAACAAACCAAAACTACATCCTAGCCAGGAATATTCTTATCTGCCAAGGTCTTTACCAAGAGAATTAAGATTTAAATTTTACCTCCTTTCCCTTCCCCTTCCCTTCTTTGGAAATACCAAACATCAGCAAACCAACTAAAGGAGGGATAAAGAGCTGAGAAGCAAAGGATAAAAAAAACAGTTAATCAAGATAAACTTATCAATTTTTGATTGCTGGGGATGAATTCAATTAGTAACCAAATATTCAGAGTTTCTGTTTAAGATTCCATCCATCAACTCTTGGGATCCAAGCAGATAAACAGACTAAATTCTGAAGTCAAATCCATTGGATCCGTTACTGCCTGAGTGACCTCATGCCAATTCTTTAAACTCAATACCCCTGTTACCTGTAAAATAGTATCTCCTTCACTAAGTTACTGTGAAAATTAAATGAGATTATGCAAACAAAAAGTTATCAGCAAATCACAATGCAAATTCTGCTGTTGATGCTACTAAAAGTAGCAACAGTAATATAATTTCATTCATCCCTTCCTACTATCCCTAGCAGGAAAAAGACAAGGGAAAACCAGAGGAAGGAGAGATGTGACTAAGCACAGCAAACTCTCTAGAAGGATATAAAAACTGCTGAAGAGATGAAATTGGAAAGGTTTTTACTTCTCACTTTATTTAAATTTTCATCTCACTTTATTTAAATTTTCAAAAGAGGTGAAATTACAAATAATTTTTATTGTTCATGTTTATCAGTATTTTTCCCATAAAATATTTAAACATAATTTTTATGTTTCTCAGATTCCTTCAATTGAAACTGTATATATTATATACATAAGGCACACTGAACAGAAGATACAAAGGAAAACCATATTTTTCTGTTTTCCAGTTTAGTACAACGTGAATACACCACCTTTAAAAAAAAAGTTTTTAAAATTACTAAATATAGTAAGCAAGCATGCATGACTTACACTTCAGAGATATCTGAAAGGCCCAATCCACAAGGTCCAGCACCTACTATAATTTAAAGTGCAACTCTTACTCTGGTCAATTTTATTCTAGCAAAAGAGCTAATACACAAAAAAAGCAAAACTCCCCTAAGAGAATGTCAAGTGATCTGAAAAAAGAAGAACCCTGCTCAGAGACTATTAATGGTCCACACACCTCTCAGGATACTTTTGTACTTTGGGATATCTTTCAGTTTTTTCCTCTGTAATATAAGCATAAATATATTTTAAGGTGTAAAACAGAGAAACCCTTTTGCATCTTACGAAAAAGTCCTTCCCCTGACTGCTAATTATCTCTGAGGAAAACGGAAGCAACGATAGGTCTAGTGACAGTATCTAAAGGCAAAATGGGAAATCAAATGGACAAAATAAATGAAGTTTATGTGCTTTCACTTAAAATTGGCATTTTAATCAAAACCGATTTAAAAAGTCTAAAAATAAACCTAACTCCAGAAAGCTGGGAAAGGGGAAGAGAGAAGGAAATATTTACCTGAGGCATCTCCAACTTTAAAATCACTGTCATCTGAACTATCATAATCAAGAGCTTCCAGCAGAGAAGCTGCCAAAGGCTTCACCTGCCTCCTCTTGGAGCTGCGATCCACTGTTAAGAGAAAAAAAATTACATTGTCATTCATAATCACACCAAACACAGGGGAGAGTTGTGGTGCTAAGAGAACACAAAGATGACCTCGGGTAAGGAATTTTTGTCTAACTGAGTTCTCAGCAAAAGAGGTCAGGAGAAGGTTGGGGTGCAGAAGCGGGGTGAGGAAGGCTGGACAGCTCCACGGACAGTTTCAGAGGCAGCTCCAGCCCTGATGCTGCCAACGCCAACTCAGGCCAGCTAAAATCGAAGCTGACCCTCTTGCCCATCTTTTCGAGATGTAGGTTCTGCACCTTACTCGTAATCCCCCACTTACACATCGTAACAGTCAATAAAACACGCAAAACCCAGGGAATAAAAGAAGCGGGCTTCACTCCCGCGGACCATGGAGGGCCAGGGTCCACCAATCCAGCTTTCCCGCAGGGTTCTCCCACCCCTGCCCTGCTCCCACCGGCCCTGACATCTAGAATGGCTGAAATGGATCCCTCGCCGCAGAGGCCTTGGACACACTTACTAAGGAATCCGTGAAGTGGTCGTTTGGAGGAGACTTAGGGAGAGGCTGCGGGAGCCCAGGCAGCGCCGAGGTCGGGGACTGGGGCCGCGAAGACAAGTCCGAAAGATGCTATTTAAAACCAGCGCGCAGCCAGCCAGACAGGGGCGCTCCCAAGAGTAGCCCCGCGGTCCCTTAACCCCCCGCCCCCCCGGCCTCACCTGGCCCTGGCCGCTCGAGCCCCTTCCCACAGCGCTCCCTGGCCGGAGAAGACCTCCGGCCCAGGCAGCGCAGCCAACCCGGCGGCCCTGGGGAGTTAATTTCTCCCGTTAAAACCAGAAAAAAAAAGAAAGAAAGAAAGAAAGAAAAACTTTATTAGCCTGGACCACAAGCAACAAAAAACCCAGAAATTGCACAGCTCGAGGCCGGCTGCCTCAGACAATAGGGAAAGCAGCGACCCGGATACGGCTCTGAGTAGAAGGAAGTGAAAACACGAGGCTGAGCGCAGCCCTGAGAGCAGCAGGAGTTGAGGGCGCATGCGCAGGACTCGCCGCCGCGCACCCTTCCGGAGCAGGAGCCGAACAGAGCCGAGTGGAAGCCCAGGGAGCCTCAGGGAGCCTCAAGGAGCCGAGTAGTGCCAAGCAGAAGCAGAGGTGCCCGCCAAACCAGTGCAACTCCGCCCATAAACCCCTAAGGCTGCGCCCTGTCCGCGCCTAATTCAGCTCCTGAGTCCAAATCCCTGGGAGGCCAGTTTTTGTTTCTGATCTGTTTTTTAAGGATTTACGGAGTAAACTTTCCACAAAGGGATGTTTGCTACCCTAAGCCACTACCAATAATTAAATAATATTGTCACCGGTAGAGGGTCGTGACTGCAAGTTGTCCAGGTTCTTGGCGTTTTTAACAAAGAATTGGACAAAACGCCCAGCAAAGCAAAGAAAGAATTAAGCAACAAAAGAACAAAAGCAGGGATTTATTGAAAATGAAAGCATGCTCTGTGCGACAGCGACCTGAGCAGCCGCTCAAGGGCCCGGATACAGAATCCTGTTGAGTCCAAATACCCTCTAGAAGCTTCCTGTTGGCCACTTCATGCTCACTTCATGTAAATAAAGTAACGCGCAATCAGTCTGATTGGTTGCAGAAAGCAGCCAACCAGAGGCCGAAATGAAGTTACAAAGGTCATGCTCCTGTGCAAACACTGGTGCAAAAAGCAATCAATCAGAGGCAGGGTGAAGTTACAAAGTGATATACTTCTATGCAAAGGAAGCCTCCCCTGCAATCAGTCTGATTTGTTGCCGACAGCCAATTTCCCATCTGCCCAGCAGAAAAAGTGGGGGTTTGCAAAGGGAGTAGCCTTTGGTCCTTTTGTTACTTAGGCATGGAAAGTTAGGGGTTTCCTTTCATTTTAGTTCTAGGAAGTTGGCGTGAAACATCCTTAGGTTCCCTGCCTCCAGACCCTATTCTCCTGCCTCACTCTCACCCAAACTATCATTGCTATGTGTCCACTCAAACTTTTCTATTGTGCTATAGAAACTTCTATTCCAAAATGTATAACCTACTTAGTAAACTTTTTTCCTTTTCAATTATCATTCTTTTACCTCCTCATCTGAAATGGAAGTTACCTTGCAGCCCTCTCAAATGAAAACCACTCATCCTTCCATACTTCATTTTCTTAAGGTGCAAGAAGTGGCATCCCATCCTTAATACTCCTCACTGGCTTTCAGATATTTATTCTTCCAGTTAAAATCCTAGGAACTTGGTTATTTTAAAAACTCCATTCTGGGAACTTAACTTCCATTCTACTTTAAACACCAACCATATCATGGACTGACAGTTTTACCTATAAAATTATAAATTGAAATATTCCACTCTTTGACAATAGCCCTTTAGATTTATTTGGAGCAATTATGCTAAATTATCTAAAAGAGAAATTCAAAATCTGGCATTCGTGTTTATGTAAAACTAATTTCTAGGAGATTTTATGAATAAAAATGTATTAATTCATTTACCTTTAATAAATAACACCTAGTTGCTCTAGAAAAACAGTCTGTACTGCCGGGCACGGTGGCTCACGCCTGTAATCCCAGCACTTTGGGAGGCCAACGCAGGTGGATCACCTGAGGTAGGGAGTTCGAGACCAGCCTGCCCAACATGGTGAAACCCCATGTCTACTAAAAATACAAAAATTAGCCAGCATGGTGGCACAAACCTGTAATTCCAGCTACTTGGGAGGCTGAGGCAAGAAAATCATTTGAACCTGGGAGGTGGAGGTTGCAGTGAGCAGAGATCATGCCACTGCACTCCTGGGTGACAAGAGTGAAACTCCATCTCAAAAAAAAAAAGTCTGTACTAATATATATACCACCAAGAGTGGATAAGAATTCTTTCTAGTTTTCCAAACCCATGGCCATTGGATATCAGCAATCATCTTTTTTTAACTTTTAATTTTGAAGTAATTTCAGATTTACCAAAAAGTGCAATAATAATACTGAGTTTTTGTACATCCTTCACCCAGCTACCATTAATATCAGTATCTTATGTAACCATAATACATTTATCAAAACTAAGAAACTGACATGAGTACAGTTTTGTTGACTAAAGATTTTATTTATATTTCACTAATTTTCCTACTAATGTCCTTTTTTCTGTTCCAAGATCCAATCCAGAAGACAACATTGCATTTAGGTTAGTAATCTTTTGCAATTCATGTATTGAAAGAAAGTAAGAGAAGGAAAGAAGGAGAAAAGGAGGAAAGGAAGAGAGGGAAGGAAAAAGGAAGGAAGAAGAAAAGTAAAAAGAAAGGAAAAAAATTACCTAATTCCTTTTTTTGACCTGCATTTAATAAACATGGAAGGAACTGTTGGTGTCTCCCAATACCCATTGTCTCCTTTTTCTTCAAAAATGGAACCTCCAAATTTTAACTGGGCACAAGTTTCCAAAGAATAAAGACATAATATACCAACTTTCTTGATGTTGGTTGGAGTTTTGCAGTTAAGTTCTGGCCAATTGCATGTCAGCAGAAACAGTACATGCAACTTCCAGGAAATGATATTAAATGAAGGGGCTTGAACTTTTCCCTCCCTTTTGTGAATGCCTGTTATTTCTTTTTCTTGCCTAATTGCTCTGGCTAGAACCTGTGGAACATTGTTGAATAAATCTGGTGAGAGCAAGACTTCTTTGTCTTGTTTCTGACTTTAGGAAGAAAGCTTTCAGTCTTCCACTTAGTCTTATGTTATCTATAGCTTTTCATAGATGCCCTTTTTCAGGTGGAGGAACTTTCTTTTTGTTCCTAGTTTGCCAATTTTTTAAATCATGAAAGAGCTTCAAATTTTATTAAATATTCCTTCTCTGTCTATTGAGATGATCACGTGATTTTTGTGCTTTATTTTTTCAATGTGGTATATTATTATATTGCTTGATTTTTATTAGCTTAATCAACCTTGCATTTGTAGTATAAATTCTACTTAGTCATGTTGTATAAATCTTGTTATAGATGCTAGATTCAGTTTGCTAGTATTTTGTTGATTTTTGCATCCATTTATATTTATAAAGGAAATTACATTTTTATGTCATATAAAGAATTTGTCTTTATTGGTTATAAACTGGCTATAATAGCATCTCCAGTAATATTCTTCTGAACATCTTTAAGGCATACATGATAAATTACTTTTGGCATTCTTAACTCAGAATTTTTTGGGGGGGCGGTGGGGTGATGGAGTCTCGCTTTGTTGCCCAGGCTGGAGTGTGCAGTGGCAGCAATCTCAGCTCACTGCAACTCCCGTCTCCCAGGTTAAAGTGATTCTCCTGCCTTAGCCTCCCCAGTAGGTGGGATTACAGATGCCTGCCACCATCCCTGGCTAATTTTTATATTTTTAGTAGAGACAGGGTTTCACCATGTTGGCCAGGCTGGACTTCAACTCCTGACCTCAATTGATCACCCACCTCAACCTCTCAAAGTACTGGGATTACAAGTGTGAGCCACTGCACCCAGCCTTAACTCAGAAAATTTTGAGTCTCCTAATGCTCTGCCATCTTCTTAGCAGAATATTTATGTTATGTAATCCATCATGTTTCTCTTTTATTCTAGTTGTCAGGTATTCAAATTCAAGATATTTATGTATGACTACACAAAGAAGAAGAATTATATAATAATTGTTTCCAAAAAACAGCAACCACAAACAGCCTCAATGTAGGATTTTGCCAAATAATATTCTTAATGTCCACAATTCTAACTAAGCAAACTGAATATGACTGCACAAGCATCAGCAATAACTATGAAAAGCAGAGATCTGTATTTAGAAATGGTCTTTCAAAGTACTCCAACAAAAGATAGTAAAATAAACAGCTTGTCGTGGACACCTACTATAAGAAAAAGAAACAAATATGTATACAAAAGACAGCAAACTTCAGAGTCTGGAGATCCAAATTTGGGTCTAGGCTTTGCCACTGAATTTGTGTAACCTTAAAAAAGTCAACATTGAGCCTCTGATTCATCACCCAGATCTGGAAATAATATTAATAACCTGTCTGGTTACTTACTTGAAGTTTTGAGAAGCAGATAACAGTGTACCCTATTTCCAAGATTACTCTAAGAAAAAAGTCTTTTAAATCCAAGAAATGAGAGGACATGTAAAATGTTGTAAGAGAAAAAATGATGTAAGAGAAAAAGAAAATAAAAGTTAAAATAAATTGTGAATAATTGCTGATACTGAGATTGTGGGATTTAATACAGTTTTATTAAGCAAGGATATGCAAACTAGAGGGGACATAATTCTAAATTATTGTAACCAAATCCAAGAGGTAGGGGGTAAAGAGATGGAGTGCTTGGGGAAAGTAAAATACGAGAAATGAAAAAAACAAAATTGAATTGTCTTATTTTGTTGAGAGAGAAACTGCAGATCCTGATTAATTTTTTAAGAAGCCAAGAAAGTAAAATTTAGTTTGCTGTAAATCTAAAGATAATAGTGCCGGTTCACAACTAATTGAACAAAATGAACATGTGAATTACCTCACTACCCTCCCCAAAATACACAGAAATCACAGAAGAAATATACAAATAGAAATAAATCCATAAAATCATAGCATTTCTATAAACCTGAGAGTAATGTCACCAGCAGACTTTTGAGGGCTATGGAGGAATTTTGACAGTTCTGGAAGTAGGTCCAGATTGCCAACAAAATGCAACAGACTAAGGAGCTAATAAATTCATCCAGGTGATGATCATCAAAGAGAAGAATCACTAAAGTGAGTTCTTCCAATAAATTCTCTGCATAATACTTAGGCAAGAGACAATGAGGGTTGTGAGAAGGGCTGAGACTTGGACAGTAGGCTGGATAATTCATTAGAAGGAAAAGAACTACATATTAATTCTGTTGCCAGAGGAACTGAAAATAGCATTTCTCTCCTGAATAAAATTTCAAGTACAGCTCTACTAAGGGGGAAGTCTAACTTCAGAGATTACCGAATGGAAAACAGGTTTATAGGAAGGAGACTGATAGTAACCCAATTGACTTTCAGTTGTCTTAATAGCTGAAATAGGAAGATCCAGCATAGAAACTACTCATAAATCGCAAAGAAGAGACTATTCACATGTAACCTCCCTATACCACCAACTTCCTCATTCACCCTACAAACAAACACACAACCATCAGAACTAGTATACCTATAATGAAAACTTGCATTTAACGTCTGCCGGGTGAAAAGGGCTTCTTATTTGGACAAAGTAAATCAATTCTGGCCACCAACACTACATATTATATACTATGAACACAAATATATATAGACAATCAAGAATCATTAAATATTTAAATAAAACTAACAACATTGGAGAAACCAAATTTTGAAAAACTTTAAACAATTACATAATTCAGATGTATTAGGAATCCCATGGGCATTTTGATATTTAGAAAATGTAAGGGAGGCAGAGGCCATCTTCGTGTAGATGTAACAGCAGCAAAACAAGCTCAATCATCTATGAGAATAGAATCCATATTCACTAGCTTCATTCAAAGGTATAAGGGCAAGGCGGAGGAGCAGTTGTGGAGAGGGTAGCAGAAACAGCTGCACTAATTTTCTGACCTCTAGATCTTAGCTACAGTTATATGATCTTGAAACTGAAAATTTCCTTGAATCTCTGACTTTCACTCCTTCAGTCCTTTAAATGATTGTGTACATACCAAAATTTTTTTCTGCATGAAATATATATAGTGTTTTCTATTTGCTAACTAATTTTGTCTGATACAATAGTTGGTATATAAAGATGTTCAAAACATAAAGAAATAAAACTTCAACACTGGAAATTTGATATTTATTATTTCACCCAGTTTGGATTAAAAGGCAATGATATCTTGATTACCAGTGGAAAATAAGATATTGGTAGTCCAAGACATGCAGTGGTAATACACTTACTTAAATTATCATATATCATCACCTGAAATAAGGTGCCTGTTGAACACAAGATCTGCTACCAATTGTTTGTTATGATAGAACACTAAAATGGAAATAAGAAATAAAAGGACTGGGGTGGGCTAAGGTGGCAGTTCTGACAGCCTTTGAAAAATTAGAGAACAATGATGGCAAGCCCAGGGTTTTAACTTTTTTTAGAATTTCTAAATATGACATGGGACCTTGCTACTTGCCAAGGCTGGACTTGAACTCCTGAGCTCAAGTGATCCTCCTGCCTCAGCCTCTCAAAGTGCTGGGGGTACAGGTGTGAGCCACTACATCCAGCTGACTTGAACTACTTAACTCAAAACTTCTTCCAATACACAGAGAGCTTCTGTGATTTCTTATCTTTGTCATTATTGATGGGCCAGATAATTCTTTGACCCTGTGGCAAAAGGCTGAGGAAGGCTGTCCTATGCATCGTAGGATATCTCAGTACCTCTGGACTCTATCCGCTAGATGCCACTAACAGCTCTCCCTAACCCAAATTGTGACAACCCAAAATGGACATACATTGCCAAATATCCAATGGGGAGCAAAATCACTACTAGAAACAGTGGCACCACCATCACTCACTCCTCCAATGAAAACTACTGCTCTAAATTAATTTCATCTCATGTGATCATAGGACTGATATTGTTAATAATCGATAAATCTGAATACACAAGTTGCAGGTTTTAGGCAACTTTGCAAGAATTTAGGATATTTATTGGGATAGAATGGTACCTTGAGAATTGAAAATCAAGCCTGAAAATATCAGAACCTCATTTTTTTTAGGTAGAATTAGACCCTTCTTTCTTGGTGAAGCTACCTGCCTTGTTGAAGACACTGTAATGAATGGACTCACCTGAGTTCATTACTTTGCAAAGGGATACTGATTCTCCTCATGCCCATCTCTATTGCATCCCTTCACTGCATCCCTATAAATGGAAGGAGACGGTGTTTTCTTTTATATTAGGAAGAGTTACCTTATGTTTGGTGGTAGTGGTTTTATTGCTATTGTTATTGTGGGGAGGTTTATGGATGGAAGGGTATATATCTGGCTGCAGAGTAGACAAAGCATAAAATTGGGTTAGATATTGTCCACTAGAGGTGACTTTCATTCTCACCTCTTCCTCTGTATTACAGATCACGTTAGAATAAAAACTACATTTCTTAAACTCACTTAAAACTAGGATTATAGATATGATTTAGATTCCACCAATAAGATGGGCTTTCAAAGTTTTGATGGTGGTGGGAGGCAGACAGGTTCCTACGTGGGAAAGAGTAGGTCCCCAGTGAGACCCAAATTTCAAGCCAGGGAAAATGAAGTGAGAAAAGAAGTTTAGAGAAAAAAGAGTGAAAAGAAGTGAACAAAGCCTCGAAGAACTATGTGAAAAGATCAAATCTACGTTTGATTGGTGTACCTGAGAGTGATGGGGAGAATGGAACCAAGTTAGAAAACACTCTTCAGAATATTATTCGGGAGATCTTCCCCAACCTAGCAAGGCAGGCCAACATTCCAATTCAGGAAATACAGAGAATGCCACAAAGATACTCCTTGGGAAGGGCAACCCCAAGACACATAATTGTCAGATTCACCAAGATTGAAATGAAGAAAAAAATATTAAGGGCAGCCAGAGAGAAAGGTCTGGTTACCCACAAAGGGAAGCCCATCAGACTGAGTGGACCTCTGAACAGAAACCTTACAAGCCAGAAGACAGTAGGGGCCAATAGTCAACATTCTTAAAGAAAAGAATTTTCAACCCAGAATTCATATCCAGCCAAACTAAGCTTCATAAGTGAAGGAGAAATAAAATTCTTTACAGACAAACAAATGCCGAGAGATTTTGTCACCACCAGGCCTGCCTTACAAGAGCTCCTGAAGGAAGCACTAAACATGGAGAGGAACAACCAATACAAACCACTGCAAAAACATGCCAAATGTAAAGACCATCGATGGTATGAAGAAACTGCATCAACTAACAGGTGACATAACTAGCTAGCATCATAATGACAGGATCAAATCCACACATAACGATATTAACCAAAATGTAAATGGGCTAAATGCCCCAATTAAAAGACACAGCCTGGAAAATTGGATAAAGAGTCAAGACCCATAAGTGTGCTGTATTCAGCAGATCCACCTCAGGTGCAAAGACACACATAGTCTCAAAATAAAGGGATGGAGGAAGATCTACCAAGCAAATGGAAAGAAAAAAAAAACAGGGGTTCCAATCCTGGTCTCTGATAAGACAGACTTTAAACCAACAAAGATCAAAAGAGACAAAGAAGGCCATCATATAGTGGTAAAGGGATCAATTCAACAAGAAGAGCTAACTCTCCTAAATATATATGCACCCAATATGGGAGCACTCAGATTCATAAAGCAAGTTCTTAGAGACCTACAAAGATACTTAGAGTCCCACAGAATAATAATGGAAGACTTTAACACCCACTGTCAATACTAAACAGATCAACAAGACAGAAAATTAACAAGGATATCTAGGACTTGAACTTAGCTCTGGACCAAGTGAACCTAAAACACATCTACAGAACTCTCCACCCCAAATCAACAGAATATCCATTCTTCTCAGCACCACATTGCACTTACTCTAAAATTGACCACATAATTGGAAGTAAAACACTCCTCAGCAAATGTAAAAGAACAGAAATCACAACAAACTGTCTCTCAGACCACAGTGCAATCAAATTAGAACTCAGGATAAAGAAACTCACTCAAAACAACTACATGAAGACTGAACAACCTGCTCCTGAATGACTACTGGGTACATAATGAAATGAAGGCAGAAATAAAGTTGTTCTTTGAAACCAATGAGAACAAAGACACAACGTACCAGAATTTCTGGGACACATTTAAAGCAGTGTGTAGAGGGAAATTTGTAGCCCAAAATGCCCATAAGAGAAAGCAGGAAAGATCTAAAACTGACACCCTAACATCACAATTAAAAGAACTAGAGAAGCAAGAGCAAACAAACTCATAAGCTAGCAGAAGACAAGAAATAACTAAGATCAGAGCAGAACTCAAGGAGATAGAGACATAAAAAACCCTTCAAGAAAAAAATAAATGAATCCAGGAGATGGTTTTTTTTTTAAAAGATCAACAAAATAGATTGATTGATAGCAAGACTAATAAAGAAGAAAAGAGGAAAGAATCAAACAGATGCAATAAAAAATTATAAACGGGATATCACCACTGATCCCACAGAAATACAAACTACCATTAGAGAATACTATAAACACCTCTATGCAAATAAACTAGAAAATCTAGAAGAAATGGATAAATTCCTGGATACATACACCCTCCCAAGACTAAACCAGGAAGAAGTTGAATCTCTGAATAGACCAATAACAGGTTCTGAAATTGACGCAATAATTAATAAACTACCAACCAAAAAAAGTCCAAGATCAGACAAATTCACAGCCAAATTCTACCAGAGGTACAAAGAGGAGCTGGTGCCATTCCTTCTGAAACCATTCCAATCAATAGAAAAAGAGGGAATCGTCCTTAACTTATTTTATGAGGCCAGTGTCATCCTGATACCAAAGCTTGGCAGAGAGACAACAAAAAAAGAGAATTTCAGGCCAATATCCGAAATGAACATTGATGCAAAAATCCTCAATAATATACTGGCAAACTGAATCCAGCAGCACATCAAAAAGCTTATCCACCACGATGAAGTTGGCTTCATCCCTGGGATGCAAGGCTGGTTCAACATACACAAATCAATAAACATAATCCATCACATAAACAGAACCAACAACAAAAACCACATGGTTATCTCAACAGACACAGAAAAGGCCTTTGACAAAATTTAACAGCCTTTCATGCTAAAAATTCTCAATAAACTAGATATTGATGGAACATATCTTAAAATAATAAAAGCCATTTATGACAAACCCACAGCCAATATCATACTGAATGGGCAAAAACTGGAAGCATTCCCTTTGGAAAGCTGCACAAACAAGGATGCCTTCTCTCACCTCTCCTGTTCAACACAGTATTAAAAGTTCTGTCCAGGGCAATCAGGCAAGAGAACACAATAAAGGGTATTCAATTAGGAAAACAGAAAGTCAAATTGCCCCTCTTTGCAGATGACATGATTGTGTATTTAGAAAACCTCATCGTCTCAGCCCAAAATCTCCTTAAGCTGACAAGCAACTTCAGCAAAGAATCAAGATACAAAATCAAGATGCAAAAATGACAAGCATTCCTATACACCAAGAACAGAAAAACAGAGATCCAAATCACAAGTGAACTCTCATTCACAATTACTACAAAGAGAATAAAATACCTAGGAATCCTACTTACAAGGGATGTGAAGAACCTCTTCATGGAGAACTACAAACCACTGCTCAACAAAATAAAAGAGGACACAAACAAATGGAAGAACATTCCATGCTCATGGATAGGAAGAATCAATATCGTGAAAATGGCCATACTGCCCAAAGTAATTTGTAGATTCAATGCTAAACCCATAAAGCTGACACTGATTTTCTTCACAGAATTGGAAAAAAAACTACTTTAAACTTCATATGGAACCAAAAAGGAGCCCGCATAGCCAAGACAATCCTAAGCTAAAAGAACAAAGCTGGAGGCATCATGGCTACCTGACTTCAAACTATACTACAAGCCTACAGTAACCAAAACAGCATGGTACTGGTACCCAAACAGATATATAGACCAATGGAACAGAACAGAGGCCTCAGAAATAACACCTTTGACAAACGTGACAAAAACAAGCAATGGGAAAAGGACTCCCTATTTAATAAAAGTTGCTGGGAAAACTGGCTAGCCATATGTGGAAAGCTGACACTGAACCTTACACTTACACAAAAATTAACTATCCTTACACTTACACAAAAATTAACTCAAGATGGATTAAAGACTTAAATGTAACACCTAAAACCATAAAAACCTTAGAAGAAAACCTGGGCAATACCATTCATGACTCAGGCATGGGCAAAGACTTCATGACTAAAACACCAAAAGCAAAGGCAACAAAAGCCAAAATTGACAAATGGGATATAATTAAGCTAAAGAACTTCTGCACAGCAAAAGAAACTATCATCAGAGTGAACAGGCAACCTAAAAAATGGGAGAAAATTTCTCAATCTTTCCATCTGACAAAGGGCTAATGTCCAGAATCTACAAAGAACTTAAACAAATTTACAAGAAAAAAACAAACAACCCCATCAAAAAGTGGGTAAAGGATATGAACAGACACTTCTCCAAAGAAGACATTTATGCAGCCAACAGACACATGAAAAAATGCTCATCATCACTGGCCATCAGAGAAATGCAAATCAAAACCACAAGGAGATACCACCTCACACCAGTTACAATGGCAATCATTAAAAAAGTGAGGAAACAACAGATGCTGGAGAGGATGTGGAGAAATAGGAACGCTCTTATACTGTTGGGTGAGAGTAGAAATTAGTTCAACCCTTGTCGAAGACAGTGTGGCAATTCCTCAAGCATCTAGAACTAGAAATACCATTTGACCCAGCCATCCCATTACTGGGTATATACCCAAAGGTTTATAAATCATTCTATAAAGACACATGCTCAAGTGCGTTTACTGCGGCACTATTCACAATAGCAAAGACTTGGAACCAACCCAAATGTCCATCAATAATAGACTGGATAAAGAAAATGTGGCACATATACACCATGGAATACTGTGCAGTCATAAAAAAGGATGTGTCCATGTCCTTTGCAGGGACATGGATGAAGCTGGAAACCATCATTCTCAACAAACTATCACAAGGACAGAAAACCAAACACCACATGTTCTCAGTCATAAGTGGGAGTTGAACAAGGAGAACACATGGACACAGGGTGGGGAACATCTCACACTGGGGCCTGTTGGGGGTTGGGGGTCTGGGGGAGGGACAGTGTTGGGAGAAATACCTAATGTAAATGATGAGTTGATGGGTGCAGCAAACCACCATGGCACATGTATACCTATGTAACAAACCTGCACATTGTGCACATGTACCCTAGAACTTTAAGTATAATAATAATTTTTTTAAAATCCACTTGTAACTACTGCTTGTTGGAGTATATTCAGGCCAACTTGAATCTGTGCTCCTGCATTGCAATCTGCAAGCTTGGCCCAAATAAATTCTCTATGTATATTTAAAAATAAAAATTAAAAATAAATAAATAAAGCTCTTCTCTGCCTTGCTCACCCTCCAGTTGTCTACATAACCTCATTCTTCCTGGATGTGGGACAAGAACTCAGGACTAACTGAATGGCTGAAACACCACTTTTCTGGCTGGCTTGCTGTGCTATGGATGGCGGGAACAAGAGATCTGTAACATGCCCTCCCCAACCCTTGGGGCTCTGATATTGCTGGCATCTCCAAGTTTTGGGGCACCATTGCATTCCCCTCGTCCAGATGCCGGTGCCCACAGCGTAAGCCACTTGCAGTACTCCTGGTCCAGCTACAGCCTCGCACAGAGCCGGTGCCTGTGCCAGCACCTGGAACTGCCCACCCTACATGCAGCAGCTGGTGTGCCTGGCTATGCACAGTGGCCAGACCCCACACTCACTCACTCACTCACCTCTCACCACTCTGCCTGGCTCACCCTCAGTGGGCATGGGATCTGAGCCAGTAGCATGAGCTGAGTGCAGCCTGCCAGGATGAATGGGCAGAATGAGCCCAGCAGGCATGAACAAAACTCAAGCTAAGTTGCCTCGCCACTGGCCATAGAGGTTTCCACCTGATGAGGCAACACCCAAGGGATCCTGTGATATTTAGAAAGTAGGAGGGAGGTAATAGCAAACTTTCTGCAGGTGTAAATGTGGACAAACAAACTCCAATAGGCATGAGTTCCAATATGGAGTGACCAGCTGACTTGTTCCAGTGTCTAGATATGAGTGTTGTGGCTGTTCGATGGTTATGGTTTGGGCAGCCACAAAAACGGTAACAGCATCAGCTTTCTGACATCTGGATTGCAAATATAGTTGTGTAGCCTTAGAGCCAAAATTCAGGAAGCAGCTCCTTAACTTCTTTTCCAGGCCTCCTATTGAGTTTATATCTAACTCCATCTACTAAATCTTTTCTGATAAAAAACAGAGTGGTTTTAGTTTCTACTATGCTGTACTTTGACTGATACACATTTTTAAAAGACTCCTACGTTGTCCAGAGGAATTTCCTTCTTACCTTGCAGAGCTAACCTGGCAATCCACAAGTATGAGCAGCAACCCTGGGCAACATAGTGAGACCCCGTCTCTACAAAAAAAGAAAAAACAATTTAATTAGCAGGGCATGGTGATGCACACCTGAAGTCCAAGCTACTAGGGAGACTGAAGTGAGAAGGTCACTTGAGCCCAGGAGTTTGAGGCCACAGTGAGCTGCAATGGTACCACTGCACTCCAGTCTGGGTGACAAAATGAGACCCCGTCCCTAGAAAGTGAACCAAAACTACAGAAGTAAGCAGCTGGCCAAACAGTTATCATTTACTATTGCTTAAAGAGATCATAAATCCTTCGTTATGGAGAATGGCTCATTTTATCTTGCTGTAGTTCATATTTTCAGAGATATCCAAGAGAAAACAGCATTGATAAAGCAAGAAAACAATGTGCTGAAATTTCTGAACTTCAGGAAAATCATAAGTACTCCCAGAAAGAAAAGTCAGGATATTTAGGAAACAGAAAAGGAATAGGAATCAGAATTCTCAACTGCAACTCTGGATGGCTGGCAACTTCTAAAATCATTTCAATATTTTCTAATAAAGAGTTCGTTGATAACTCTTTTTCAAATTATGTTAAAATACTGACTACAGAATTTTCTTCAATATTTAGGTAGCATGGATTGACTTTGGTATTGTATGAGTAAACACTTTCCACATATTTAGCAAATGGATAATATTGAAAAATGTTTTAAGCTAATTGATTTTTATAGATAATATGTATACATGGTATAAAAATTTTTAATGCATCAAAGAGTACCATGAAAACGAAATTTTCATTCCACCTTTATGCCCTAGCCCGTCAGTCATCTCTCTAGACGCAGCAACAAGATGAGCTTTTTTTTTTAAGGTGCTTGGGTCAGGGCTGAGTTTTTATAACAGCTTTACTGAGATATAATTCATATACCATAAAATTTACCCTTTCATGGTGTACAATTCAGTGATTTTTAGTATATGAAAAAAAGTTGTACAACCATCACCACTGTCTAATTCCAGAACACTTACATCAACCTCAAAAGAAACACCAAATCCATTTGCAGTTTCTCCTCATTTCCCCCACACATAGACCTTGGTAATCACCAATCTACTTTCTGTCTTGAGGAATTTCCCTATCTAGACATTTCATTTAAATGGAATAAAAACTAAGTGGTCTTATGTGTCTGGTTTATTTCACTTAGCATGTTTCCTTGGCTCATCCATGTTGTAATATAACTTGTTTTTAAATAAACACAATACCATGAGATGGCATCAGTATTTGTTCCGCATGAAGAAAAGACAAAAGCGGGAAGTGAGTACTTCAATTTTTGCTACAATAGCTGTTTATTAGACAGATCTCTTAGACAAGCTGAGGTGTTTACTCATGTTTCAGTGCATATGAATGGCAGGCTTACGAGCTGTTTTTCACAAGGGGCAAGTCCCAAGAAAGCAAAACAGATGGGCAAAGACAGCATCAGTAGAGCAACGTCGTAAAGCTTACAATATTATATGTTAGACAGACAAATAAGGTTAGTTAGGAACAGGAGGTTTCATGTCATCAACTCAAAAGGTGGAGAAGCTTTCAAACAAACAAAAATGCACAGTGATACCTTCTGCTCTTTTAAATCAATCAGATCTCTAACTGACAAATCATAAGCAAACTCATTAACATTGTTCTAAACCTACACAACAGGTTTTTGAAATTTTTTGGAAAATATAACAGAGAAAAAAATGAAAAACAAATAAGTAAATGTATTGATCAAAAAATCACCATGAAGTAAACACCGTTATAAACACCATCCACACCAACACCAAAGAAGCCTCTCTTGAGCCCCTCTTGCTTACCTAAAGGTAGTCATTATCTTGACTCTAAGCCTATTTTCAAATTTGCCTCCAACAACATCTTCGTTTATTTCTGAGACCTTCCCAGAAGCACGTTAACATTTATATTTCTACCAACTCATTTTTAGGTATCTGTTATAGCAGTTATTCACTTCTGATACCGAAATCTACATTTGTTTTCTAGGATTGCTGTAAAAATTATTATAAATTGGTTGGCTTAAAACAACAGGAATTTATTTTCCCACTGTTCTGGAAGTCAGAAATCTGAAACAAAGGTGTGAACAGGACCACACTCCCTCCAAAGGCTCTAGAGGGGAATCCTTTGTATCTTCCAGTTCCTAGTGGCTTCTGGTATTCCCGGGGCTTGCCATAGCATAACTCCATTCTCCGCCTCTGTCTTCACTTGGCTTTCTCTGTGTGTCTCTGTGTCTGTGTGTCCCTCCCTCTTTTTATAAGGATACCAAGTCGTTTCATTCAGGGCCCACTCCAATCCGGTATGAACTTACAAGATTAATTACGTTTGCAAAGACCCTGTTTCCAAATAAGTTCACATCCTGAGGTTCTAGGTGTTCATGAATTTTGGAAGGACAGTGTTCAACTAATTACACTTTCCAATGTCTTTGAACAAAAAACCATGGTCTGAACCATTTGAATAACCTAGTCTGTCAATTCTGAAAGTGAAAGTCTGTGCACAGTTTTAAAATCAAGTAATTTTTTTAATCTTCCTCAAATTAAATCTTTTAATTTAAAAGTAAACTTTATTGTCGAAAATGCAAACTTGGGGAGGGCAGAAAGATCACACACAAAGCTGCCACTTCACACCTAGAAGGTTGCACAGCAGCCAGCAGCCGGGCCCAGGCGCTCAGCATTTCCCAGGCGGTGCGGTGGCCAGGCAGAGGCCCTCCTCGCTTCCTGATAATGCGGCTGCGGGCAGAGGCGCTCCGCACTTTCCAGACGGTGGGGCGCCGCCAGGCCGGAGGCGCTCTTCACTTCCCGGAGGGTGCAGGGGCCGGACAGAGGCGCTCCCCACTTCCCGGACGTTCCGGCGACCAGGCAGAGGCGCTCCCCACTTCCAGGCAGAGGCGCTCCCTACTTCCCAGCAGAGGCGCTCCCTACTTCCCGGACGGTGCGGGGGCTGGACAGAGGCGCTCCTCACTTCCCAGACGGAAAATCAAGCAATTTTAACTCACAGTATTTCATAGGGCCTCACATTTTGAGACATCTGATACTTATTTGCTAAAACTGCTGCAACTAATCTGGTTGAGATTAAATAAAGCATAGATTATCTATTCTTGTCAAGTTTTGTTATGACCCTTGTAATGTGAATTTGGAAAGTTACTTTTTCAATGTTTTGAGATAGATTTAATAGCATAGGAATTATCTATACCTTGAAGATACAGCATTTTGCTTATGAAACCATTTTGACAAATACTCTTAAACATTATTATTTGAGTGTTCTCAATTTCTTCTATTATTGATTTAATTTATTTAACCTCACCATGGGCCAACTATGTTTGTTTATGTGTATTTTCTTACAAAAGTGTTATTTTAAAAAAATGTCATTAGATGCATCATAATTTTAAAAAATTTCTTCTGTACCTTTTATTATACCACCCTTAGATTTTTTTTTAATAGATGAGTTATTTCGACTCATTTACTTATTTATCTGTTTGTTTTTTTAAGACGGGGTCTTGCTATGTTGCCCAGGCTGGATTTGAATTCCTGGGCTCAGACAACCCTTCCACCTCAGCCTCCTGAGTAACTGGGCTACAGGCATGCGCCACCATGCCCAGACACTCAGTTTCCATTAAGATTTATCTGTAGCTTTATTTTTTTTTTATTACCCTTACCTTATTGTAACTTGTCTTCCTTAGCCTTAATTGAATGACCAACTATTTGCTGTCATAGAACATTTTAGGTGATAAAAGGCTATAATGGAGTTGCTTATAAGTGTTCTCCAGCACTCAGAAGTAAGAAATAATGGGCTCAAAGGCCCTATAAGTGACCTGAAATCTTCTTAGACTTTTCTAAAAGAAATCTTTATATCTTATAGCCATAGGAATTATATTATAGAAAAATAAACTCAAAATCTAACCAAACCAAAATCTAAACTCTATGGATAGCTGAAAAATTGTAAATTAAATTTCCAGTCCTGTAGAGTTTACTTCTTTTTTTTTTTTTTTTTTTTAAGATGGAGTTTCACTCTTGTCACCCAGGCTGGAGTGCAATGGCATGATCTCTGCTCACTGCAACCTCTGCCTCCTGGGTTCAAGTGATTCTCCTGACTCAGTCTCCCGAGAAGCTGGGATTACAGGCTCCCGCCACTATGCCCGGTGAATTTTTTTTGTATTTTTAGTAGAGACTGGGTTTCACCATGTTGACTAGCTGGTCTCAAACTCCTGACCACAGGTGATCCACCTGCCTTGGCCTCCCAAAGTGCTGGGATTACAGGCGCGAGCCACCGCACCCAGCCTAGAGTTTACTTTTAATGGCGAAAACTGCCATTACTTTTGCACCAACCTAATAAAATTAAGACATTCCTGAAAATTGGGAAGGGAACATATGAGTAGATTCTGATGAAGGTGATAATTTTGAGCCTGAAATTCTGGGCAAGTTGTCAGTCTACCCCTACCTGAAGAACTGTAATAGCCTCCCCTAAGGTAGTTGCTTTACAAGGGACTACTGTTCCTTATAATCTACCCTTAATGCCTCTCATTGCTTCTAAATCTATAATCAGACTCAGGTGAAAGTAGACTCCAATGTGTGAGACACAAACTTAGGAGGAACAATACACACCAAAAGAATTGGCTGATTTTGTCAATTTACATTGACAGGTGAACCTGTGTGGGGATGGATCTTAAGAGTGTGGTATCAGGGTGGAGGGAATATAAAGTTGGATTAAACTCTATTAACATGGCTTCACTAGCAGAAATTCCAGATTTAGTGTGTTTGAGGGGTTGGGAGTAACTGTAACAGTTTATTTGTTGATTAACTAAAACCTGGGCCAAAAGGTAGACTATACTTAAGGGAGTCGAATTGCCAAAACTTTCCTGGTGCCACAGAATGGATGGTATCAAATGACTCAGGAATATTAACTAGAATCTACAAGGAACTCAACAACTCAACAACAAAAGAAACAAACAGCCCCATTAAAAAGTGGGCAATAGGCCAGGCGTGGTGGCTCACACCTGTAATCCCAGCACTTTGGGAGGCTGAGGCAGGTGGATCATGAGGTCAGGAGATCAAGACCATCCTGGCCAACACGGTGAAACCCTGCCTCTACTAAAAATCCAAAAAAAATTAGCCGGGCATGGTGGCGGGTGCCTGTGGTTCCAGCTGCTTGGGAGGCTGAGGCAGGAGAATGGCATGAACCCGGGAGGTGGAGCTTTCAGTGAGCCGAGATCACACCACTGCACTCCAGCCTGGGTGACAGAGGGAGACTCCATCTCAAAAAAAAAAAAAAAAAAAAGGCCGGGCGCAGTGGCTCAAGCCTGTAATCCCAGCACTTTGGGAGGTCGAGACGGGCGGATTACGAGGTCAGGAGATCGAGACCATCCTGGCTAACACGGTGAAACCCTGTCTCTACTAAAAAATACAAAAAAACTAGCCGGGCGAGGTGGCGGGCGCCTGTAGTCCCAGCTACTCGGGAGGCTGAGGTAGGAGAATGACGTAAACCCGGGAGGCGGAGCTTGCAGTGAGCTGAGATCCGGCCACTGCACTCCAGCCTGGGAGACAAAGTGAGACTCCGTCTCAAAAAAAAAAAAAAAAAAGAAAAAAAAAGAGTGGGCAATATGAACAGACTTTTTCAAAAGAAGACATACAAATGGCTAACAAGCATAGGAAAAAATACTCAACATCACTAATCATCAAAGAAATGCAAATTAAAACTACGATGAGATATCATCTTACACCAGTCAGAATGGCTATTATTAGAAAGTAAAAAAATAACACACATTGGCAAAGAGGAGAAAAGGGAACACTTCTACACTGTTAGTGGGAATATAAATCAGTATAACCTCTATGGAAAACAGTATGGAGATTTCTCAAAGAACTAAACATAGAATTACAATTCAATCTAGTAGTCTCACTACGGGGTATTTACCCAAAGGAAAAGAAATCATTACATGAAAATGATACCTGCAGCCGGGGGTGGTGGCTCATGAGAGGCCAAGGTGGGCAATCACCTGAGGTCAGGAGTTTGAGACCAACCTGGCCAACATGGTGAAACCCTATCTGTACTAAAAATACAAAAATTAGCCAGGCATGGTGGCAGGTGCCTGTAATCCCAGCTCCTCAGGATGCTGAGGCAGGAGAATGACTGGAACCCAAGAGGTGGAGCTTGCAGAGAGCTGAGATCATGCTATTGCACTCTAGCCTGGGTGACAAGAGTGAAACTCCATCTCAAAAAAAAAAAAAAAGATACCTGCACTTACATGTTTATTGCAGCACTATTCATAAGAGCAAAGATACAGAATTCCACTCAGCCCTAAAAAATAATGAACTCAGGCATTAATATTTTGCAGTAACATGGATGGAACTAGAGGCCACTATCTTAAGTGAAATAACTCAGAAAGCCAAATATCACATGCTTTCACTTATAAGTGGGAGCTAAATAAGTGTATACATGGACATAGAGAGTGAAATAATAGACTCTGGAGACTCAGAAGGATGGGAAGGTAAAGGTGGGGGAGGTGTATGAAGGTTAAAAAATTACCTACTGAATACAGTGTTCACTATTTGGGTGATGGGTACACTAGAAGCCCAAACTTCGCTATTACATAACAAAACTGCACTTGTACCCCCTCAATCTTCAAAAACAAACAAACAAACCCAAAGACTCAGGAACATTAGAATGATAAGGTGGATTTATCATGTTAAGACTTGCTTGCCCATCCACTGAATATTTCCCCCATGAGGGTCCAGAGAGCACTCAAAGTTTTGAGAAATATGATTTGAGAGAAGCCCTGGACTAGGCTCTCTGAATTCCGTGAAGGAATCACTCCTTTCGATGAGATCAGATGGTGGTAGGGACCACGTGGTGACACATAAATTACTAAATACAAGGTAGGCATGGTTATTGTATTAGGCCGCAGAGCCAAAGCAGTAATAAGAATAGTAGCTGCAAAATGTACAGCATTGGCTAGTTGATTGTGGAGTTTCCAGAACCAAAATAGATTGTAAACCTACTAAAATCTTGATGTATAAGCAGAAAGTTTTAGGACTGGAAGACTGAAAGGATTAATGCTGCCATCATTAATTTAAAAGACACAGGGTGGCAATTCTTAGGTCGACCACATTTAACTTTCTTACTGGGGCTGTGGAAAAGAAACATGGATCTTGGAGAATAACAGTGAATTACTGCAAACTTAATCAGGTGACAATTTTCATTACAGCTGCAATTCTTTTTTTTTAAATTTTGAGACAACATCTTGCTCTGTCATCCAGGCTGGAGTGCAATGGTGCGATCTCAGCTCACTGCAGCCTCCACCTCCCAGGTTCAAGCAATTATCCTGCCTCAACTTCCCAAGTAACTGGGATTACAGGCACCCGCCACAAAGCCCAGCTAATTTTTGTATTTTTAATAGAGACGGGTTTTCACCATCTTGGTCAGGCTGGTCTCAAACTCCTGACTTCAGGTGATCTACCCATTTCAGCCTCCCAAAGTGCTGGGATTACAGGCATGAGCCATTGCGCCTGGCCCTGCAGCTGCAATTCTAGATATGGTTTCGTTGCTAGAGAAAATCAACACATACCCTGGCTTCTGCTGTTTAATAATTGCACTGGCAAAGGCTTTTATCTATAGCTGTCGTTAAGGACCATCAAAAGTAGTTTGCTTTCTGTTGGTTAGTAACACACCTTGACTGTCTAGCCTCGGGGCTATGCTGGTCAGGCTCTCTTGCAGAGCCTTCATTGTGTCTTTATTCCACAGAAAATCATGCTGGCCAGTTACATGGATGGCATCATTGGTATGTTTGGCTGTGTCTCCACCCAAATCTCATCTTGAATTCCCACATGTTGTGGGAGGGACCTGGTGGAAGGTAATTGAACCATGGGGGCAGGTCTTTCCCATGGTGTTCTTATAATAGTAAATAAGTCTTGCAAGATCTGATGGTTTTATAAGAGGGATTTTCCCTGCACAAGTTCTCTCTCTTTGCCTGCTGCCATCCATGTAAGACATGACTTGCTCCTCCTTGCTTTCTACCATGATTGTGAGGCCTCCCCAGCCATGTGGAACTGTAAGTCCATTAAACCTCTTTGTTTTGTAAATTGCCCAGTCTTGGGTATGCCTTTATGATGTTAATTGGACCTACTAAGAAAGAAGTTAACAACTACTCTAGACATGTTGGTGAGATACATTAGGACAGGTGGTGAGAAGCAAATCTGACAAATAATCAGGTTTCTGCCATCTCAATGAAATGTCTAGGGTCCCATTGATCTGGTGAGGGAGAAGAAAAGGAAAAATCAGTTAAGGGTGGTCCTTGGAGAAGCAGCCTGCCTGAAAAATCACAGCTACAGGCAAAAATAGAGTAGCCTGAGGAAAACTCAAAATGCACCTGCACAGATAAGCAGGCAGCATAGACGAGGTCCAACACCGAGGCCTTTTGTTTCTTGTGTGATTAGCAGGTTCCCAGGAAAAGTTTCCTCCCCTTCTCAGGCATATATACCACGGGCTCCAATGGGAACTTGCACAGGGAGGGGGGCACTTACCTAAAACAAACCAGCAGTTATACAAACAGGTGAAGCAGCACTTTGTGCTTGCCTAGAGTCATATCCACAACTGTATAGATAAGGAAGAGTTGTGCAGATAGCTCTTCAGATAAGAAAAGTTACTCAAACAGCTACACAGAGAAGAGGAGTTTCTTTTAAAAGCTTTTGAATTTGACTGTAAAAGCAGCAACCCACTTGGGCTCCCCTCTCTGCTGTGGGGAGCTTTCTTCTTTTGCTTATTAAACTTTTACTCCAGCCTCACCCTTTGTGTCCATGTTCCTTAATTCTCTTGGTCATGAGACGACCAGCTCAGATAACACCTTAGACAAGACCAGCGACCCTGACCTGTGTCACTGGGCCATGTCAGTATGTCCTTTTTATTTTTATTTATTTATTTTTGAGACGGAGTCTCACTCTGTCACCCAGGCTGGAGTGCATTGTCATGATCTTGGCTCACTGCAACCTCCACCTCCCAGGTTCAAGTGATTCTCCTGTCTCAGTCTCCTGAATAACAGGGATTATAGGTGCCACCACACCTGACTAATTTTTGTATTTTTAGTAGAGACAGGGTTTCACCATGTTGACCAGGCTGGTCTCTAACTCCTGACCTCAAGTGATCCACCTGCCTCGGCCTCCCAAACTGCTGGGATTGCAGGCATGAGCCACTGTGCCTGGCCCAATATGTCCTTTTTAAAGTGAAAGACAAGTTACTGCATCTGGCTTCTCTTAACCATGAAGGGGCATAATGCCATTTAGGCTGCTTTGGATTTGGGAGGCAACATTTACTTCATTGAGTGTGCTACTCTTACCCATTTACTGAGCAACCTGAAAAGCTGCTAGTTTTGGGTGGGACCCAGAACAAAAAAAAGATCCGCAAGAAGTCTAGGCTTCCATGCAAATTGCTCTTTGGCTGAGATACATAAAACAGCATATCTGTTGGTGCTTGAAGCAAGTTACTATTCATCATGAACTGGGTCTTTTCTGACAAACAAAGCCATAAGATTCTATGTGAACAGCCATATTACATCACCAGTTGGAAATAGAAGAAACTAGGATTTGAACAGGTCCTGAAGGTGTAAGTTTCAGGAGCAAGTGTCACAAATTCCCATGGTTCAGATTCCTGCAGTAGTGCCTCCTCCCCGCTCAACATGTACGCATGATTCCATGGAGTGTTCTCCATTCCCATTTAAATGAAGAACTAATATGTGAACTTAGTTTACAGATGGTTTTTTATGAAATGTTGTCAATACCCCAAAGTAGACAACTGTAGCACTATAGTCCCACTCTGGATTGGCCCTGAAAGACAGTAGTAAAAGACAATCATCCCAGAAGGTGGAACTTTTAGCAGTTCTCTTTGATATTCATTATGTTTGGAAGGAAGTAAGGCCAGAGATATGGCTCTACATTTACTTGTGGGTGTGGCTAATATTTCCATTGGATGACCAGGGATTTGGAAGGAATATAACTGGAAAATTGGTAACAAGATCTGAGAAAGAGATATATGGATAGATGTTTCTGAGTTGGTACAGCATGTGAAGATATTTGTATTCCATATGGATGCTCATCAAAGAGTTGTTGCAGTGGAGGAGTATATGAATAATCATGGAAGGGAAAATGTTTTGTTGTCAGTGGCATAGACACTGTGGGCATGAACTTGCCTTCCTTGCCTGCAATGCATCCGTGGACTTATAAAATGCTTTACTATAATAATATTCTACATAGTATTGCTTCTAACAAACTCAATTTGTAGCAAATGTAATATGGTGATGGACTTATACTCATTCACTGGTCTTATTACATGCTCCATCACTCTGGAACAATTGACCTAATAGAATAGGTGGAATGGCCTTGTGAAGGCTCAGTTACAGTGCCAGTTGAAAGCAACACCTTGGAGAGCTGCAATAATATCCTCTGGTATATGGTGTATACTCTAAATTCATGAGCAATATATGCTGCTATTTTAAATGAAAATAGCAGGAGAATCAAGGAGTATATATGGCAGTGCACCTCTTACTATTACTTCTAGTGATTCACTGGTGAAATTCCCAACCTAGCAGCTTTGGGCTTTGCGGGTCTAGGAATCTTAGTTTTAAGGAAGAAATCCTTTTATTAGGAGATATGGCAATGATTCCGCTACACTAGAAGTTGAGACTGGTCACTTTGGGGTCCTCAAGTCAGTCAATCAACAGGCAAATAAGAGGTTATTCCATTAACTTGGGTGACTGATCCTAATTATTAAGGAAAATTTGGGGTATACAACTTAATGGGGTTACAAAGGAGTATGTCTGGAATGCATGAAATCCTTTGACACTTCTTAGGACTCCTGTTCTTGCCAAATTCCTCTTTTAATTTCTATACTTCTGGATTTGGTTTGTATTTAGCTCTGTAACAAAAAGCTGTAGCTTCCACTGAAGGGCACCCACATCATTGAGGTTGGGAGTTTGAAAGTAACAAGAGATCAATGGGGTCTTTGTGTCCTCATGAGTTCCACTATCCCCACAGGTTCTGATGTGTTTTTGCTCCTCTGTTTTATGTGCTGCTTCCCTTTTTGACTGTGTCCCCTAATGACTACAGGCTGTAAAGGAAATATTTCTCCCCCAATTGCATAATGTCAATTGCTTTTAATAAATCTCTTATTATATATGTATATATCCTAGGAGTTCTGCTTCTCTGGTTGAGCCCTAATATAAGTGCTTACATTTCTGACTTGTTCTAACTTTTCTTTACTGACTCTTCCCTCCTAGCCTGGTCCTCATTTGTTCATGTTCTCTCTAGGATTTGAGCATTCAGCCTCTTCTCTTCTTACACTTTCCATTTTACACATTCTTTACAGACATGCTCATGAATTTCCATTGTATTAACTCTCACTTATATGCTATTTATGTTTAAATTGTACCCCCAGCCTAAACTTCTCTCATGAGGTCGAGTGATGTTTCTGTCTGCCTTCAGAGTATCTGTAATTGAGGATATTCCACAGCTATCCTAGTCTCAATATTTCCAAAAATGACGTCATATTCCTGATCTTGGTAAGTAGCACCACTATATACCCATAACCTAAATCATATACAAGGTCTATTGCAGGGCTAATCAAAAACCTTTGTAATATTTCTGTACCTTCCCACTAGATGAAAAGTGTTGAAGGAAGACACCAGTGAGTTAATCTCCTTATCCTGAGCACTCAGCATAATGAACAGTATATAGTAGGCACTCAACATAAGTTTAATAAGTGAATAAGATAAATAAGTGGAAAATGACTGAATGAATGGATGGATTTTTTTTAAAAAGATAAAAATTGCAGAGAAATAGTAAGTGGCAACATAGAAGAGGAATAGAACATAGGTAATCTAAAATGGCTATAAATTGAAGACCTAGGTCTTTGGTATAATATTCCAAAATTCATAGACACAGTTTTCCTAAAATACTATTTAACCAGAAGGTTTCAGTGAAAAGAAGTACCACTACTTAAAATTGCTAGAGTCTCTATGCTTTTTAGTATTCATTGAATTTTGTACATAAAGCACTTCAGGTATTTAATTTAAACTCATGACAATGTGTGAAGCTTTGAGATTTATGATGGTGAAAGTAAACTTTCACAGACCAAAAAATGTTTTAATTTTTCTAATAGAAATTTTATAATTAAATACAGTTTATGCTAAATAACCATAATACTAGTGGAAGAACATATTTGTTTTTAGATTAAGGATAGCTGTAGAATCCTTATTAACAAGTGAAGGTATAATTTATATTTGTGTTATCAGTAAAACAACCAGTTGTCAATTTATCTACTAGAAAAATAATTAAGTGCTTAAATGCAAACATAATAAAAAATATAGATTCTGTCTTCAATTTGCATTAATATAATTATACTCCATGGCTCACTTATCAAATTACTTCTCTCTACAGAAACTATTTCTTCACTGTCACACACTGATAACAACACATAATTACCATACCATGTAGAATTTTCTAGGCCTGAAACATCAGGAAAAGTATGCAAGACAAATACTTTACCTTGGGTGCCACTGATATACTGCATAGGAGTTTTAGAGTTATTTGCCATGTCTTACATTTAATTTGGACAACTAACATTTATATATTTTTTGTATTTTAAAATTATTCACAAAATTAAATCAAACACAAGAAGAAGAAATCCAGAGGGCACAAGTCCAAGTCTCAGAGGAGATGGGACAAAGATATCCCCAATTTATGTCCTGCAGTTGTTTTATTCTGTGCTTAGATATAAAATGTTTTATGAGTCTTCACTGCCTAATGGATACAGCCCCAAATCTATATATTTTTTTTTTTTTGAGACCGAGTCTTGCTCTGTTGCTCAGGCTAGAGTGCAGTAGCACGATCTTGGCTCACTGCAACCTCTGCCTCCCGAGTTCAAGCGACTCTCCTGCCTCAGCCTCCTGAGTAGCTGGGACTACAGTTGCATGCCACCATGCCTGGCTAATTTTTGTATTTTCAGTAGAGACGGGGATTCACTATGTTGGCCAGGCTGGTCTCAAACTCCTGACCTTAAGTGATCTGCCCGCCTCAGCCTCTCAAAGTGCTGGGATTACAGGCGTGAGCCACTGTGCCCGGTTTCAGTTTCATTTCTTACAACTACTTCCTATGCAATCCACACCCCCATCGCATTGCACTCATCTCAATTTCTTCCACACACTATGCACTTATATTATGAACTTTCATTTCTCTGCCTTGTTCAGACTATTTCATCTGTATGAAATGCAGTTCTCCTTCTTTTTTGGCCTGATCATTCTGCACAATCCAGTACAAGGTCACAGTCTTCATTAAACTCTTCACAGGTCCCACAGTCTTACTTCTTTCTGTATTATCAATTTTTGTTGTTGTTGTTGTTTTGAGACAAAGTCTTCATCTGTTGCCCAGGCTGGAGTGCAGTGGTATGATCTTGGCTCACGGCAACCTCCCCCTCCAGATTCAGGTTATTCTTCTGCCTCAGCCTCCCGAGTAGCCGGGACGACAGGCATGTACCACCATGCTTGGCTAATTTTTGTATTTTTAGTAGAGATGGGGTTTCACTATGTTGGCCAGACTGGTCTTGAACTCTTGACCTCAGGTGAACCACCCACTTTGGCCTCCCTAAATGCTGGGATTACAGTCAGGAGCCACGGCACCAGGCCTGTGTATTATCAGTATTTTTACTTTTGTTTTCTTCATTACTCAAATCAAATCACTTTGGTTAAGCCTGGTGTCAAAAAAGAGAGAAAATATAATCTTTTACCAGTAAAAACATTAAATATTTGCAAGCAAAAGAAAATCTACCACAGTCTGTCCTTCTGATTACAATCATTCAGATCTTTTTCCTCCTTCAAAATACACTCACCAAGGTGGAGATAACTTAAAAGCCCTATACTGTCATTATTTCCTGATCAAAGTCGACAATCTATGAATAATGCTATAGTCTTTACGTTTGTTCTCGATATATCTCCTCTTGATCTGGAGATCTATGAAGAACAAAAACAAGTTATTTGCCCACAACACCCAAAATACAATGGTGAAACAGGAACTGGATAACTACAATGAATGATACTACTCAGAAAGTAAAGAATGGTCCTGAAATTTCACTGTCTTGAAGTTGCTGCTAACTTAAAGTGGGGAATAGTCCTTGGTTAGGCCCTGATTTTGCCATTTTGGGATTAGTTCTAGTCGAATTTTCCCTGTGGCTCTTGCCTCACGCTCTGGGAAGTCTTGTCTTAGAGCCGTCTAAGAAAGCCATTAGAGAATAGACCCTCTTTGGAAAATGAGTATGTCTCTCTACCGGCTTCCTACCTGCAAAAGATGGAGGAGCCCAAGTGTCTTTTCACATTTCAAACCATGACAGTTTCTTTAATCCAATGCTGATAATTCTTTTCACAGTACTTACTCTACTTCTATTTGATTTCAGTCAACTCCATTGTGGCAGTGCACCAATGCCACAGCCACAATTCTTTTTGAGACATACCTCTGTCTTTCTTTAGACTTAATGTCAGTCACCTTAATCCCATCATGCTTTGGTTGGAGAGTTACATCCTTACCTGTTTGTCTAGACTTTAAAATTGTTCAGCTGAAAGGATTTACTGAAGGCATCTTAATTTACTGGAATGTTTTAACAAAGGTATGATGGCCACATTCTTGATTGGGCCATTGTCTTCCTATCAATTCACCTTTGTAGCCCAAATGCCTTCCCATCTTTATTTTAGACAGCTAGATACGAGAATCAATCAGATTTTCCAACTCTGCATGTCTCTAAATTTCTGAATATTTTACTCCCTGTTGTTACAGTTTGCAAACTGACCAATCATTGTGAGTCCAAATCTTTACTGTACTACCTTGTCAACTGTAGCCAATAGTAACTGATACATGCTAACATACTCTTTGCCTGCTGTTTCACTGAAAGCTACCAGCTCATTGGGAACATTAACTGCCTTCCAATTAATTAAAGTAAGTGTTTCACCAAATGTTGCAATACTGCATTATATATAGATAGCCTTCCTTCTAGTCCCTGGTAACAGTTACTTTGTCACCTATTGCCAGGACCTAAATCCTATGCCACATATTTTAGGATTTTTTTGTTTTGTTTTGTTTTTGAGACAGAGTCTCACTTTATCACTCAGTTGTGATCTTGGCTCACTGCAACCTCTGCCTCCTGGGTTCAAGCAATTCTCGTACCTCGGCCTCCCAAGTAGCTGGGATTACAGGCATGTACCACCATGCCCAGCTAATTTTTGTATTTTTAGTAGAAACAGGGTTTCACCATGTTGGACAGGCTGGCTTGGCTTCCCAAAGTGCTGGGATTACAGGTGTGAGCCATCGTGCCTGGCTCATATTTTAGGATTTTTATTATGATAACATGTTACCACACTTTCAGTGTCAAATTATTTATTTGTCAGGGTAGGATAGGTTATGCCACATTAACAAACTACTCCCAAATCCAGTCACTTGCAACAATAGACGTTTATTTTTATTTATTTATTTATTTTTTTAAAGACAGAGTTTCACTCTTGTCGCCCATGCTGGAGTGCAATGGCACAATCTCGGCTCACTGCAACCTCCGCCTCCCGGGTTCGATTCTCCTGCCTCAGCCTCCCAAAGTAGCTGGGATTACAGGTGGCCGCCACCATGCCCAGCTAATTTTTTTGTATTTTTAGTTGAGACGGAGTTTCACCACATTGGCCAGGCTGGTCTTGAACTCCTGAACTCAGGTGATCCACCTGCCTCGGCCTCCCAAAGTGCTGGGATTACAGGAGTGAGCCACCAGGCCTGGCCTATTTCTCATTCTTAATACATGTACACTGCAGGTCAGTAGTGGCTCTGTTCTAAGTAGTTCTTACCCTCACACCTAAGCTGATAGAGCAGGCTCTATCTAGAATATCGCTAGTCTTGTGGCAGAGGGAAAAGTGAGAACATGGCACATGTTGGCTCTTAAAGCTTCTGCTTGTGCATGGCATGTGCTACTTCTCACTTCTCATTTGCTAGTAAGGCAAGTCTTCTTATTAAGCTTGACCCTAATGAGGCAAGTGATATCTTCTTCTAGGTAGAGGCTGAAGGTATCTGCATACAATTTAATCTACAACACATACCAATTCCACTTCTGCAGCTCAGGAATTTTGCATTGTTTCTTCTACCACGGCTTCTTTTTCTAGACTGTCACCTCTACCTATCCCTACTTAAAATATAGGTGACATACTCTTTCGACTAACTTTAATGTGCAAAATTGAAACTTTCACAATTTGACATTTTGGTTAATATTTAATGAAATTTATATTTGTAACCTTGCTTTGTTAATATCTCTAAAGGTATCACTTAGGCTGGGTGCAGTGGCTCACACCTGTAATCCCAGCACTTTGGGAGGCCGAGGGGGCAGATCAGGAGGTCAGGAGATCGAGACCATCCTGGCTAACACAGTGAAACCCCCTCTCTACTAAAAATATAAAAAATTACCCGGGTGTGGTGGCATGTGCCTGTAGTCCCAGCTACTTGGGAGGCTGAGGCAGGAGAATTGCTTGAACCCGGGAGGTGGAGGTTGCAGTGAGCCGAGATTGTGCCACTGCACTCCAGCTTGGGTGACAGAGCGAGACTCCATCTCAAAAAAATAAATAAACAAAAATAAATAAAGGCATCACTTAGCTATCTATATTATTGTTGTCTCTAGAAGCTAGGTCAATGACAAAAAAAGTAAGTCACTGGATTTTACCTGCTTATTAATAATGGCATTTCTATATACCTACTTATCAACTATTACTATTCAAAATAAAATATTGGAAGAAGAGGTCTCCCTTCTTCTAATTTATTTGCTGAAAGCCTATCTACACTCACTAAGGTTTCTTTGTTCACTTCTAAGTATTTTCCATGTTTTTGTGCTGATCTTTTAACACAGCCATGCTCCTTACTATAGCCTATAAGGTCCTTGTCAGAGAATTGGACATAGACCTTACAGACTCCACTCTTTGCTCTCATTTTCCTCCTCGCCTATAAGGTCCTTGTCAGAGAATTGGACATAGACCTTACAGACTCCACTCTTTGCTCTCATTTTCCTCTTCTCCTTGGATCAACCACACTGATACTTTTTTAAATACTCTTTTTCTTCTTCTTCTTTTTTTAAGTCTCAAAACTATTTCTCTTGCCAATTTAGTGTTCTTCCCAGATCTTTACCAGGTTACTTCCTTCCTTGCATTTAGGTTTCAACTCATATATCCTCAGACAGACCTTCCCTGTCCTGTCTACCTAAAGTAACCTTCTCTCCTCCACGTCTTCCATGTCATTGTCTGTCTCATAGATTACTATTTTATTGGCTTGTCACGATCTAAAAATTATCTCATTTGTTTATTGTTTGTCTTCCTCAATTAGTATGTAAGCTCCATTAGGGCAGAGTAATTTTCTTGTTCACTGCTATAACTCTAGTGACTAGAACAGTGCCTAGTAAAGAGTAGGTACTTAAGAAAGATTTGCTGAATGAATGAAAAAAGACCAGTCTTGATAAGCTTCACGACATACCACCTTAACAGTTACCATCTATTTTTTTTTTCCTACCTCCTGGCCCTACGTCCTCTTCTAAGCATTGCATGTTGGAATTCCTCAGCTCTGTGTCCTCTGTCAAAATTCTCACTCAACCTCCTCTCCCTAAGTAATCTCGTTCAGTCACATGGGCTCATTTCTTATCATAAACTTAGTCCTAAATTTATACTTCTAGTGTAGGTCTCTTCTGCTCCACAGAAATCCACTTGAACTTTACATAGGCACTTGTACATCATTCTCTATGGCTTCTTATTTCAATAACTGGCAACAACCAGAGCTGCTCAAAACTGAACCTCTGAAATTATTCTTAACTTCTCTCTCCTCATTCCCTGATAGTCAACCACAAAGTCCTGTTGGTGCCACCTTCTAAACATCTCTGGAATCTTTTTATCTCATCATTACATTCTCTACAATAGTTCAAGCTACCATTCTCTCTCACACAGACTATGGACTATTGCAATGGCCCCTTGATAGGTCCCTCCCCTTTCACGCTTATTCCTTGTAATCAATTCTTCACAAAGCAATCATTTAAAAGCACAACCTTCCCTAGCTCTCAACATAAAACCCATGATGTGTAAGCGGTTATTGGCCCAGCAGATCTGATCCCCACCTTGCTCTCCCTTTTACTTTCCAGCCACACCAGACCTCATAGAGCTCCTCGGGTTTTCACTAGCTTCAGACCTTCACGTGTTATTACCTCCGCCCTGTACACCTGCATCCTCCGTTTTCCCCTGGTTAATGTCTACTCTTCCTTCAGAGTTAGTGTAACTTCCGGTGGAGCCTTCTCCTATGATTTCTGGTCCCAATTAATATTTGCTTGATCATTTAATGCTTTAACCTACGTATGAGATTGGAGAGGGTTCAGAGTGTACGTTTTATCCCAAGCCCCCTCCCCCACCGCTCCCCGCAAAGCCTGTCATATGGAAGACGTTCGGGTACAAAAACAAACAAACAAACAAACAAAAAACACAAACGAAAATTGGATTGGGATAGTGGGAAAGATTATCTGTAGGTACACGGCCATTGAAAACACATTTTAAGGACGCAATTTGGGACCAGGGAGGGGGGATAGTGGCGTGTTGGAAAGGTCTTTGTGGCGACGAACTTTCAACCGAGGGCCAGGATCTCAGGGTTTAGAAACACACTGCCAGGACTATTACCATCTTTAAGTCATTTACTAGTTTTTAACTTCTGATTGTCTGTGACAGCCTAAGACAGGAAGCAGCTGCAGTCTTCTCAAACCGCAGCCGCTGACCTTAGCGGCGAGAGACCCGACCTGACCTCCAGGCGCCCGGCGCTCGGCTCCCAGAGGCGCCGCGCAGCTCCCTCAGCGGCAGTCACGGCCGGCCAGCGCGCGCCCGGCACGCGCGCCCCCAGGGCCTCGGCGCGCGGACCCGGCTCTCAGGCGCCGCGGGAGAGGCCCCCACTCGCGGAGCGCGCGGCCCGTGCGCCCTGGCGTCGACCGCATTCCTCAGTACGTGGCATCCTTGGAAAGTGCCTGTCTGGTCAATCGAAGAGTCCTCATTTCGCCAAAAAAATTTCCCCTCAGAAATGTACATAGCACAGCAGTGAAGGGGTTTTCACTATGAAGTGGAATGATGATGGTCCGACCAGGTCAGGAAGAACATGTGAAGAGTTGGATCTAAGCAGGCATTGTTAAGGACAGTCGCATTCGGGCCCTCCTGCCGCAAGCTGCCCTTCCAGCCAAGGGTCCTTCAGGTAGGAGGTACTGAGTGACTTTGGAAGTCTGCAGTGTCTCATTGCAGATACTACTTAGCTCAGGGCCTGGTGGCTAGACAGGTTCTCTCCTTTCCAGTCGGAGGCCTCTGCCGCAAACATGCTCCGCCACATCCTCGGTCTGGCCAAGAAGCATCCGAGCGTAAGTTCTTGACCTCTCTCCTAATGTTTTTCCTTCTTCTTGCGTCAGGGTGCGCCTCCTTCTGTTCCTTGGGAGCATCCTTATTTATGGCCTCTTACCGTCCGTCAGACAAGACCCTACCTCTCCTAGTGTTTGTCTTCTTAGTTGCCGCAGGCCTCTGTGACCCTCTACGTCATGCATTGTGGGGTTTTGTCTGGCGGGCGGAAGGTGACGGACACTGCTAGGGAAAAAAAACAGTGAATATTGGAACAGTCTGGTGGCCGCGCTGTTTTGCAGGTTGTGCGATCCAGGAGGGATAGATGTGCGCTGTGTGGGTCAGAGACTAGCATAGGTCAGGTTCCCTATGTGTTATACCATCTCTGGAGGATCTTGTATTCACCGCATTGCACCACCAGGCCTTTTGGTAAATAAGAGGGGTCTGTAATCTGAATCCTCACTTTGTCTGGACGGCGTTGCATTTGGGGAAATTTCGTAGTGCGGAATTTAATTGCAGCTAAGTTCTTTCGCATCTCATTTTCCCTCAGCACATCAACGTGCTGTAGAGCTAACTCTATGCCATCTTTAATCTGTCTTAAATCCAGTTCCCTGAATACGCAGCAAGCATTGGCAGCATTACGTTTTCAGAGATAATGCTTAAAGCCAGTATTTGTAATAGATATGTTTACTTATTCAGACTCTTATTTTTCATACATCTTTATGGAGGCACCCTTAAATAATTTGCAAAGAATTTGTTTTTCAAGCCCCAGGATAAAAGAAGCAGAAAATTTAATGGGAATGACATGTAAATATTAGAGAGGTGAAGAAGACTCGATACATTTTCTTGGAAATTTAAAAAAATGTACCTATAATTTGTTCCACATTAAAAAGTAAGACACTTAAACCAGAGTCATCTTAACATCCTTTCCAAGTTCCATTTCTTTCTTTAGAACACAGTTACGAAAAATCTTACCTCAATGTAACATCTATTTTATTTAAATTTTAAGACAAAACAGCACAATAACAGTTTGAGACTTGGAAATGTGCAGAAACTACTGTAATCTCTCGTTGGTCAGTGTCTTAAGTATTTGAAGATGGTTATTCTATTTTGTGTTTGGTTTTAGTTGATCCCCCTCTTTGTATTTCTTGGAACTGGAGCTACTGGAGCAACACTGTATCTCTTGCGTCTGGCCTTGTTCAGTCCAGATGTTTGGTAAGTACTTAAAAATGTTTAAAACTTTGATAGCTTGTCAAGGGAGTGTAGGAGCCACAGTCTTTGTAGGTCGATAACATCAGGGTAGTAGAAAGAATCTTCCATTTACAGTCATACAATAAGTTCAGATCTCAAATCGGCTATTTTCATTTACTTTTTCTGGTACATGAAATTATCTAATTTCTCTGAGTCTCGTTTTCTCTTTGGTAAAGTAGAACTGCTAATACCAAATCTTGTAATGTTTTGAGGATTGACATAATAATAATTGTTTTTGTAAAATAATCATGGTTCTTGGCACATGTAAATGTTTTTTGCCCGCACTTGCACATTTGCAGTTGAAAAACAATAGACAGTAAAGATTGATTCATCATTATTCTATGCACTTTTCTATATATCACTTTATTAATGAAATGGAAAGCTTTTGTGAAAGCCGGGTAAAAAGTATCTTGTGATAGGGATTCTGTGTTCTACCATTTTTCTAATTGATTACATGAGATTGCTTATTATAGATCCTCTACCTGTTTCAACTCCATAATGAAGTAACACCGTACTTCATCTAATAGAAAATAAGATTGATCTATTCAAAAATGTATTCTTAAGTACAAAACACTATTTTAAATAGTGCTTTATTATTATAACAGTCATAATGTTTTATTTCTTTTAGTTGGGACAGAAATAACCCAGAGCCCTGGAACAAACTGGGTCCCAATGATCAATACAAGGTAAACTACCAAATTGTTTTGAGGTTGTTAGAAATTGTGTTGTAATAAGTTTTGTCATGAGGTGGGTTTTCTTGAAACTGGATATATGAGTAAAATTCCATTATATTGAACTTTGAAGCGCTGTTAGGTAGTTAATTGCTCTAATAAATATTTTTTGCTAGCTTTTTATTGCTAGTATAAGAAAAGAAGGAAAAATAGTATAGCTATCATTTACCATTTTCTTAGTTCTTAGATAGTCTAACACAGTGTCCTCAGACTTCATTGTACATAGAGCTTGTTGAAACACAGATTCTTCAGCCTAATCCCCAGAGATTCTGATTCAGCTGGTCTGTTGTGGGACATAAGAATTTAGAGTGGTCTGTGGAGCTACTCTTCCAGAGAATGATTTCATGGACTGAGACCATTTATTGATTCCCCAGACATAACCTTTCTTATATGTAATTGCATACAAAGAACCTGCACAGTGTCAAAACCAAGGGCAGGCCAGGCGCGGTGGCTCACCCTTGTAATCCCAGCACTTTGGGAGGCTGAGGCGGGCAGATCACTTGAGATCAGGAGCTCGAAATCACCCTGGCTGATATGGTGAAACCCCATCTCTACTGAAAACACAAAAATTAGCTGGGCATGGTAGTAGATGCCTGTAATCCCAGCTACTCGGGAGGCTGAGGCAGGAGAATTGCTTGAACCTGGGAGGTGGGGGTTGCAGTGAGCCAAGATCACGCCCCTGCACTCCAGCCTGGGCAACAGAACGAGACTCTGTCTAAAAAAAAAAAAAAAAAAAAAAAACAAAAACCAAGGGCAGCTTCGTTAAGATACCATACCATTCACATACCATACAGTTTATGTGTTTAAAGTTTATAACTCACTCAATACACTTTCCATAATATCGAGCCACTTCATCAAAAGAGAGTAACTGGCCATTTGATTTATCACTGTGAAGAACAGGATCCCCGATCAGCGTGTGTCTAGCACTCCTCGACAGGTATACATCTATGATGGATTATCATTACTCATAGCAACGTTTTTCTTTGTTGTTGGAGACAGTCTCACTCTGTCACCCAGGCTGGAGTGCAGTGGTGTTATCTTGGCTCACTGCAGCCTCTGCCTCCCAGGCTCAAGCGATTCTTGTGCCTCTCTCTCCTGAGTAGCTGGGACTACTGGCATACACCACCACACCCAGCTGATTTTTTGTATTTTTAGTAGAGATGGGGTTTTGCCATGTTGGCCAGGCTGGTCTTAAACTCATGGCCTTAAGTTGATCCGCCTGTCTCAACCTCCCAGTACTGGTATTACAGGCATGAGCCACTGTGCTCGCAGCCTGATAGCAATTTTTAAGATCACCCTTTGTGGATTTCAGGTTTTCCGCTTAACCTGATTATAATTTGGCTTCTAAATCCTTAAGTAGATCTCCTTACAAGAAGAAAATAAAAATGCAGTGGCTAAGCTGAAACAGCTATCTCATCTGTGTGTTACATTTTTCCTCAAAAAAGATCAAATGGGCATCCTGATTTATTTTTCTGTCTTACACATTTGTTTAAAGTAAGTCTATTCCAGAAAAAATAATTCCACATACAAGAAACTTTTAAAAACTAAACAAAAAAAAAAAAAACTAGCAGGCTTTGGTTCTTCCACCAAAGAACGTATTGGAATCTATGGGTATGTGTAGTTCAAAAGGTGTAACAGATGATTCTGATAATGCAGCTAGTTTACTAATGTTCTGAAATATCGCAACACATGCCAAGATGAGGCCTTGGGAACCAAAAATGAAATGTTGCTGCAACAAAAACCTAATGTGTGTGGCATAGCTTGGGCTGTTAATAGCTATGACACTGATATCAGAGCGGGAAGATAAAGAGTGTCATGTTATGTATGACAGAAATGAAAAGGAACCAAATCCAGAAACGAGAACCTGGAGTAAATGAAACCTACCTAATACTTTTTCTAAACACATTCAGGTAGACTAGATTATCATCTCCATCATTCATAATCTCTCACCTAAGGGAATTTGTTTTACTGGCCTACTGACATCAGATTTGATTTGTGACTTGTGGGAAATTATGAGTTGGAGGAAATGATACCTGCCACTCTTGAACCACTGTGTGATTCCTCTGTTCTTTTGCATCTCTCATGAGACCAAAATTGACAAGTAAGGGCTACTCATTCACCTTAGAATTGGAATGAAAAAAAAAAAAAAGCAATCAACATACTAATGGCATATAATGTGAGTGAAAAGTGAGCTTTCATTGTTGTAAGCCACTAAGATTTGAGTGTGTTAATTTGGGCTGCCATAACGAGGTACCATAGACCCGGTGGCTTAAACAACTAATTTATTGCTCAGTCTGGAGACTGGGAAGTCCAGATCAAGGTGCCAAACAAGTCTGCTCCTGATGAGGGCCCAACCCAGTTGTGTCCTCACAAGATGGAAGGAGAGAAGTGAGCCCTCCTGTAAAGGCACTAGTCATGAGTGTTCCACCCTCATGACCTAATTACCTCTCAAAGGCCCGGCCTCCAGATACCATCACATTGGCGTTTGGGGTTACAACATGAATTTTGGGAGGATGTAAACATTCAGTCCAAAGCAGAGGATTATTTGTTGCCATGCTATAATCTAGCAAAAGCTATGAATAAAACAGCAAGAGACAGGACCAAAATAAGATTTGAGCATTAAAGACCCAGCAATACTTCTCAACTGAATAACAGTTGAAGCTCCCCAAAGCTAAGATCAGAATATGTTGTGCCTTCCCAACTGTTGTTTCAGAGACTCTCAAGGTAGCCAGCATTAAACAGAAAAAGAATAGAGGCAGGGAAGTTGAAGCAGGTTTTAAAATTCTAGAGAGAATTTTGGATTTGAAGCGAGTAAATCAGAAGCCTGCTTAGTTTTAAGAAAATTGGCAAAAATACCACCATGTATGCGCTTTTGACTCTGCATGGGTGTAGGGCCTTGATCTTGCAAGTTGTAGAACTTGATCTAAATTACCTCTTTTGTATATTAAGAATGAGAAGGGTTATTGTGATAATTAACTAAGATATACATAAAGCATCTAGCCCAGTGCCTGGGCAGGAGCCCAACAAATGTTTATTTTCCTTTCCTTAATATATACCTGCAAACCCTTCTGTAAATTATTTCTAATGTTTTGTTAATATGTTAGAGGATAGCACAAATAGTTTTTTTTTAATCTTATTATCTAGATTAATTGTTTCTTAAATGAACACTGTCAGAACAAAGAATACTGCTTTATGGATTATTTATAATTTTCTGTCCATAAAAGCCTGTATCTGTCTGTATCTCAAGGATAACTTGGTAATACGCTTTACAACCTGAGGATTTTTTTTAATCAGTAAAATAAATAAGAGTTTTTCAGAAATAAATAAGTTCGGGTGTATTTGAAGAAATAAAAGGGATTTGAAGAAAGAAAGAATACAGATTTGTGAACTTCATGCTTAAAAACCCTGAAGAAAATGTTTATCATTCTGAAATTGTGGTTCTTTGGGCGATAAATATCATAGTCTTCAAGTAATTATAGCACAACCTCTCTAGCATTCTTTGGCGCAAGAATGAGTAAACCCAAGATTTTAGCCTTATTTGGGCTTGTGTACAAGCAGTAATGTGTCCTTAGTAGAAACTCTGGACCAGTTTCAAATATGTCCTTTTTTTTTTAAGTTACTGAGAGAGGGAGTGTTTTGTTTTTTTGTTTTTGTTTTTTTTAAGCAATCACAGTAAGGTTTATTTCTAAAATTAATTTTAATTGATTATAAAGAAATGTTGGAAATTTTAAACAGCAGAAATACCATATTATTTAAAAGCCATTACCAGAGGTGAAGTGTCAGTTTGATATTGAATATAGCCTGGGTTAGGAAATTAGTGAGAGAGAGAAAATATCTCAAAAGTTATGTAAACCACAAAACAAAGCAATACTTTATATATTACTAGCCTCTTTTTGTTGCAGGATCTCTCCCTCTAAATTACAGCAGTTCATTCAGCAAGTAGGGAATGTAATTTCTTGTTAATCCTCTATTCTGTTGGCGATTCTTCCATGTACTTAGTAGAGTTAAGGCAAAAACTTACCGAACTGGAAGTGTGTATCAGAAGGAATTCTTAATTATTCACTTTGAAATAGAAGAATTTTCCTTATAGGGTCCAAGTAGTAGACTGTACTGACACTGCTCTTCTGAAATAAATTGAATATTTTTACCTTGCCAAAACTATCATCGAAGGCTGGAATTTTAGGTATAGTATTTTTCTGTGAATGACTTTTATGTTGTTATTCTTTTAAAAATTCATGTCTGTAATTGTTACTGTAGAAAACCAAATACAAAGAATTCTAAAACCTTTGTACCATCTCTGTGTATTTAAGATTACTTAAAATATCTTTTTTTCTGTTCCAAGTTCTACTCAGTGAATGTGGATTACGACAAACTGAAGAAGGAACGTCCAGATTTCTAAATGAAATGTTTCACTATAACGCTGCTTTAGAATGAAGGTCTTCCAGAAGCCACATCCGCACAATTTTCCACTTAACCAGGAAATATTTCTCCTCTAAATGCATGAAATCATGTTGGAGATCTCTATTGTAATCTCTATTGGAGATTACACTGATTAATAAATAACTGAAACTTGATATGTGTCACTTTTTTATGCTGAAAGTACACTCTGAACTTTAGAGTATAGGAAATTAACTATTTAAACAATTTCTGAATTTCTATAGTTTGAAAATACGACTTTAAGCTGCTTTAATAAAACACTTCCATTTTGTGTATAGACCATTGGTAACTTCACTAGAGCATACATAACAACTGGAACTGGAAATTACACAAAAGTAAATTGGGAAGGATACTCAAGCATCTGACATTGGCAAAATAGAAAGCTTTGAGTTTCTCTTACTGGCAGTTGTTGAAGTGTGTGCAGTTTTTAACAATGGTCTTTACTTGGCATTCTCTTTGTGGTGATTTTCAAGGTTATAAGTGACTTTTGTCCTAGGATTGAAGTTGAAATCTGAGTTTATCACTGCTAACCATAGTGCTGGTAGTCAAGAGATCTTGAGAATTTCTGCTGCTGAGTCTTGGTGCAGGTTCTCTTTTCTTTTTTTTTTTTTTTTTTTTTTTTTTTTTTTGAGATAGTCTCTGTCACCCAGGCTGGAATGTAGTAGTACAAACATGGATCACTGCAGCCTCGACCTCGCGGTCTTAAGTGATCCTCCTGCCTCAGCCCGTAAGTAGCCGGGACTACAGGTATGTGCCACCATGCCTAGCTAATTTTTGTATTTTTTTTAGAGACAGGGTTTTGCCATGTTGCCCAGGCTGGTCTTGAACTCCTGAGCTCAAGCGATCCACTCTCCTCAGCCTCCCAGAATGCTGGGATTACAGGTGTGAGCCACTGTGCTCAGCCATGGTGCAGGTTTTCAAAGGCCAGGAAGTATATTCATAATTTTAAGGTGGGGAATGTGGTGAGTTTTCACATAGGTGTGTGTAAGTCATCACGTCATAGAAACTTGAGGAATTTACTGACATTAATTTTGGATATTGGTATATAAGTATACAATTAAATGTTTACAGGGTAGTAGGAACACGTTTTCAATGTCAGGAACTGAGCTAAGTATTTGAAGTACATGGATTATCTCAAAAATTTTTAAATTTTTAAACAGGTTGAATTACTTGAATTCATTCTGTTAGTCAAATGGTGGATATTTAAACCCATGTAGTTTTGAATTTTGAGTGTGTAGAGTGTTTTCAGTTACCAGATTCCATGCTTTTAGTTCCTATGTGTCATGCATAATTTCAACCTCTAAGAGCAGGGTTTCTCAACCTTGCCACTATTGACTGTTTCTGAAAGACAGTTTGGTTTAACAGACCATCCCATGCGTTTTAGCATGTTTAGCAGCTAACCTGGGCTCTGCCACTACACACAAAAAGCACTCCTTCCCTCCAATTCCCACAGGCTATGAAAAAAATGGAGACGTTACCAAATGTCCATTGGTGGGCAAAATTGGTCCATTCCTACCTCTGTTGAGAATTACTCTAGATCCTTTGGCACAAATTACCTCAAAGTTTAAAACTGTAAAGAAACAGTGTGTCACATAATTGAAAAACATTTTATTAAGCAACTCCAAATAAATGCTACATTAAGAAATTAGTAATAACATTTTCTAGAATTGAGGATCATTTTATGAATCCTTAAAAATTCTGAGTAGTATCTATTTTGTGTCTATCCTGGGACTTTGCAATGTAAGAATAAATATTAAATTTGGCATGAAATAGGACATGTCTTAATGAAAAAACTATATTACTGCTATGTAACAAACTTCAATGGCAACCTAAAGAAGTTGTCATTTACAAATGTATCAGATACCAATGCTGCCAAGAAAGAAAGATAACACACTCTTTTTTTTCTTTGAATGTTTAGAATTGTGCTTGTGCTGCTGTTTTTTTTTTTTTTTTTTTTTTTTTTTGAGACTGTCTTGTTCTGTCGCCCAGGCTAGAGTGCAGTGGCATGATCTCGGCTCACTGCTCATTGCAACCTCAGCCTCCTGAGTTCAAGCTATTCTGCTTCAGTCTCCAGAGTAGCTGTAATTACAGGTGCCCACCACCATCCCTGGCTAATTTTTGTATTTTTGATAGACAGTTTCGCCACGTTGGCCAGGCTGGTCTCTCTCCTGACCGCAAGCAATCTGCCTGCCTTGGCCTCTCCAAGTGCTGGGATTATAGGCGTGAGCCACTGCTTCTGGCCCTGCTGTGCTTCTTCATTCAGAAGACAGACTGTTTTGTTGATTTCTCGTGTTAATAAAGTCAGCAGGCAAAGCTGCATTTAAATACAGATGTCCTTGGGTAGCATTTCCGTGTATTTGAAAATCTACAGTTTTCAGAATTTATAGATGCCTACCAGTAGGCACTTGTCTTACTATGTGTTACTATAAATGAATACCTGAAACAGTAATTTATACATTAAAAAAGAGTTATTTGGCTCGTGATTCTGCTGGCTGGAAGATTGGGCATCTGGTGAAAGCCTCAGGCTGCTTCCACTCATGATAGAAGTTGGGTAGCTGATGTGTGCAGAGATCACATAGACAAGAAGCAAGAGCGAAGGGGGAAGTGGTAGGTTCTTTTTAATGACCAGCTCTCCTGGGAGCAAATAGAGTGAGAACTCACTTATTACTGAGAAGGCAACTTGAAACCATTCATGAGGGATCTGTTTTCATTACCCAAACACCTTCCATTAAGCACCACCTCCAACATTAGGGATCAAATTTCTTTTTCCTTTTTTTAAATCCACTTTTAGACACTGAGTCCTGCTATGTTGCCCAGGCTGGAGTGCAGTGGCTATTCAAAGGCACAAACATAGTACACTGCAGCCTCCTGGCCTCAAGTGATCCTCCCCACTGAGCCTTCCTAGTAGCTGGGATTACAGGCACATGCCTCTGCACCAGTGGGGGTTAAATTTCATGAGGTTTGTGGCAGACATACATTCAAACCAGAGCAAAGAGTTTTGCAAAGAAAAAAAGCTAAAAATAATTGTACTAAATTTTACTTCTTTCAAGTTTATTACCCTACTCCGGTCAGATTTTATTCTTACCACTCCACTAAAAACGCTTCTGTTAAGGTTTTATCAGTGACTTCTGTTTGTAAATTCAAGTTGATCATCAGTATCACTTTGACCTAACAATTGATACAGCTCCTCCTTAAGACACTCTTCCCGGGTCCCTAGAACACCATACTGTTTTTGTTAACCTACATCACTGGCTTTTCTACTCAGTCTCTTGCTCATGCCCCTTTGTTTCCTGAGCTATTTTCTGTTCCATTTATTTATTTAGAAAGGGTCTCTCTGTCACCCAGGCTGGAGTGCAGTGGCACATTCATGGCTTACTGCAGCCTCCACCTCCCAGGCTCAAGTCATCCTCCCACTTCATCCTCCCAGGTAGCTAGGACTACAGGTGTGTGCCACTACACCCAGCTAGTTTTTAATTTTTTTTTGTAGAGGCAGCATCTCACTATGTTGCCCAGGTTGGTCTGGAACTCTCATCCTCCTGCCTTGGCCTCCCAAAGTGTTGGGATTACAGGTGTGAGCCACCAAATCTGGCTAAATGAGCTTTTTTAGGTAAGGGGATTAGTATATATCATGGCAGAATACATGTTACTTAAACATTAGCTATTATAAACATTGGAATTCATTCTCTTCCTTTAGAAACTGTAATGGGAATTTTTTTTTTTTTTTTTTTTTTTTTTTTTTGAGATGGAGTCTCACTCTGTTGCCAGGCTGGAGTGCAGTGGTGCCATCTTGGCTCACTGCAACCTCTGCCTCCTGGGTTTAAGCAATTCTCCTGTGTCAGCTTCCCAAGTAGCTGGGACTACAGGCACATGCCACCATGACCAGCTAATTTTTTGTATTTTTAGTAGAGACGGGGTTTCAACATATTGGCCAGGATGGTCTCGATCTCTTGACCTCGTGATCTGCCTGCCTTAGCCTCCCAAAGTGCTGGGATTACAGACAGGCGTGAGCCACTGCACCTGGTGGGGAAAATTCTAAAAGCCATATTATATAAAACTTGGAAAGAAAAGGACTATTTGGTAAAAGTTTATTCAGCTGTTAATCTGATCATATAATATTTTTATTGCAAATATCATTGATTTCAACACATGAACAAGGTCTGTTGTCACACACAATTTCCTTTACAATTAACGTTTTAAAACTGGCTTAAACCTTCAAAACAAAAAAACATTTTTTTAACCTTTTAATATAGGTAAAAATACACACATTCTTATGCTTCCATATAATCCTTTCACCAAAAGTGTATTTTACACCAGAGCTGTAAGTCTAAGAAGTGGGGTGATTTATATTTCTCCCTACGTTTACTAAAGCAATGCCTGTCCACATAGCGTGCTATAATAATGTTACACTCTCTCTGATTTGCATTATGACTCAATGAATTAAAATTTTGATATGCAGGTCTTCTCTCCAAGGTCGAAAATGGTACTGAGTTAAACCATGCCTGATATTCAAAGAATTATTTTATGCTATGTAAATGACAACCAGCATCTGGAAAAATGTATCTCAGATCTCTTCCCCTGCTGTTGTTTTTTAAATCTTAAAATGCAGCAGCTTGTATACTCTATAATAACCTTTTTCTGTTTGTTCCTAAGCAGAAAAATAAAGGAATTAATTCTACACAAGATTTTCAGACCTCCATCCTAAGTGAAGATACATAGCAAACTTCTTTTATAAACTTGGTGAAGAGTCATTTCATCTTCCCTGTTACATGCAGACAGCAACTTATGTTAACTCTTCTTATGATTTTTTGAAATTACAATAGTGCAAAAGTGATATGCATATTATGACAGATGATCATTTGTTAAATTACATAAGATATTCAACACTTTATTATAAGATATGCTTTGTGTTAGATGATTTTGCCCAACTGTAGGCTAATGTAATTGTTCTGAAAATGTTTTTAGGCTCAGCTATGATGTTTGTTAGGTTAGGTGTATTAAATGCATTTTCTTTTTTTTTTTTTTTAATTTTTTTTTTAATTCTCAGCAAGGCAAGGTACTTCTATAGAAGGGTGTGCCCTTACAGATGGAGAAATGGTGAGCGCACACTTGGACAAGGGAGGGGAAGGGGTTCTTATCCCTGATGCACGTGGCCCCTGCTGCTGTGTTGTTCCCCTATTGGCTAGGGTTAGATCACACAGGCTAAACTAATTCTGTAATTTAAAGAGAGTAATGGGGTGAGTGGTTTGGTGGGAAAAATGGTTATGCAGGGTGGAAAATGAGTTAGGGTGGGGCAGGTAGCTGGTAATCGGAATGAGAGTGGCGCAGGTAATTAGAATGAGTCAGGATGGAGCAGGTGATTGAAATGAGTCAATAGAACGAGGAAAGAAGAAAGAGTAATAGAATAGATGAAAGAGAGTTAAATTTTTCTTAGCTTTAGTTCGGTAGGGTTTTCCCCTGGGACCATGGCCCAAGACTCTGGAGCGGGCGGTGCTTTCTTGTGATGAGTCCATTCCCTTTCCGTTGTACAAACAGCAGTCTCGGTGGTTAGCAGCACAAGGTAGGGTCCTTCCCAGGCTGTCTCGAGTTTTCCTTCTTTCCATCCTTTGATGAGAATGTGATCTTCAGGCTGGTGCTGGTTTACCAGAAATTCTAGGGGTGGTACCTGTGCTAAAAGACTTTTAGTTTTGAGGGAAAGGAAAGTGGAAGATAAACCAAGTATATAATTTCTAAGAAACTGAACTTTTGTTTTAAATGTGGGGACATCAGCAGTGGACTTTATAGTCCTTAGTGCCTTCTTACTGAGAAATTTCCTTTAGCACCTATTTTTATTAGTTTTTAGACCAGAGAAAGCCAAACACCATTTTATATTTGACAATGCTTCCTGTATGATTTTTATACCAGATAAGCTAAATTTCACCTTTATATTAGTGTGTTATTAATGTTAAACTCAATTTTAATAAAACCTTGTAGACATATTTATCCAATTTTAACGTCTGACCATATGGTAAGATTTTTATAGACTCTTTTTAACCTTTTATAATTTTTGTTAAAAAGCAGGTTGGTACTTTAAGAAAAACCTGTTGTGCTTTTATTTTAATGTCCAGTTCACAGAAAAACTGGATGATACCCTAATTTTAGCCAGTATGTTTACACACAGAATTTCCTTTACAATTAACGTTTTAGAACTGGCTTAAACCTTCAAAACAACAAAAAAATTTTTTTAACCTTTTAATGTAGGTAAAAATACACACATTCTTATGCCTCCTTGTAATCCTTTGGTATAAAATATACCAAAAGTATATTTTACTTTCCTTATACATTTTGCACATAAACTGTTTCTTCAATAGTTTTACATTCAGGAGGCCTGATTACTTTTAAATTATATAACATTTCTTGCATAAATTCCCTTTCATAACACACATTTTTTTTTTCACGACTTTCACAGACAACTCTTTGACGTGCCTCAACTTTCTGACTTGCTGCAAACATCCCTTTTTTTAAACAACCAGTTAATTTATTTTAGGATAAGAATTTACCATATAACATTCTTTTTACATAAATTCTCCCTCCCCCTCCCTTTTTTTTCCAACGATGATAATCATTCTTTTCCAAAGCAAATTTCCTTCATGTCTGTGGACTAGGCTGTCTAAGGCCACAAGATTAGAAGTTAGGATAATACATGTTGCATTTGAACTTTTAGCAAACTTTACTTTTGTTGAAAACCTTGTAAGTTTGGGATTTCAATTATCCTTTGCTAGTAATAAGACCTTGTTTAGTCCAAATTAACTTAGAATTGGTATAGATGGTTCCTTCTGGGTTCTGTAAGTATGTTAAGGCTTAGCTGAGTGCAAACATCCTCCAGAACCTCCAGGTATTCAGTTGTCCAGAAGCTCTCCGAAACCAGTCCTTTGAGACCTTTTGTGGAGACTTCATTTGATAGGCATGATTGACAACCATGTAGAAATGTGATTGGACAAAAAAGGTATGATCTAATATTAATGGGCTGAGTGGGGAAACCCAGCAAGTCTTGTCTGTTCACATTCTTACTGGCTTCTCTGTGCAGCATTCCTTTCTTCAGGGGATGGGGCACAACCCCTTCTGAAATGAGGGTCTTATGACCCACAATCAGATTAGAGTCCTGCCTTGAGCTGGTGAAAGAAGGGCCAGAAAGTTAAGAGAGAGAGAGTTTCTGTTTTCTGAGGCCTGCTTCTGAGGCTTAAAGTGCCCCAACATTGTAACAAAAAGACTGTAACAAGGCCTATGGGAATTATTAGCCAGGAACTGTGGACAAAATCCAACGTGTGTACATACCATAATATCACAGCTGTAAGACTTTTACACAAATATGAAAAAATGAGTTTATTTTTATTTTGGAGACCAGGTCTCGCTCTGTTGCCCTGGCTAGAGTGCAGTGGCGCAATCATAGCTAACTGCAGACTCAACTCAAGTGATCCTCCTGCCTCAGCCTGCCAAGGAGCTGGGACTACAGTATTTATTTATTTATTGTGTAGATCCAGAGGTATTACTATGTTGACTAGGCTTGTCTTGAACTCTTGGCCTGAAATGATCCCCTTGGCCTGAAAAATCCCAGCTGTGACCTCCCAAAGTGCTGGAATTACAGGCATGAGCCACCACACCTACCCCCTCAAAAGACGGTTTAAGATTTTTGCACAAATAAGAAAGCTGCTGTTTTTAAATAAATTTTTATTTTTAAAGTTTTCACTTTTTTTTTTTTTGACTCAACTGACATAAGGTGCTGAGTTTTGTGCTGGGCACAGGAATACAAAGATAAGAGCCACTTTAAGAACTTACAGTTAAGTTGGGGAAATAAACAATGGTCTTTCATAATGATAACTTCAAAGCAGTAGTTAAAAACCACAGTTCAGAGGAAGGATTTTTTGTTTAACTGGTGTGTGTGTGTGTGTTTCTGTGTGTATAGAGTGACAGAATTGTTGGGCAGGAAAATTTTCCCTGAGCAAGTGACAGGTAAATTTGGCTTTGAAGAAGCAAATCTGCCAGAAAGATGAGGGCTAGACTGGGACATCAGCTGTTGCATTTATGGAGCCCAGTGCAAAATGGCAACTTGGAGTACCTTGTAATATTAAGAATTACAAGACAGTGACAGCATAGCATTAAACCAGGTCTGGGGTCTTGCAAACGCAAGGGCCTACACACAAATCTCATACCGATCAAGTTGGCCCTGGCTGAGGGTAAGAAATTCCAGACCAAAGAAGTAGTCTATACAAAAGCATAGAGGCATGTGTTTGGGGTCTTGTTAGATTATGGTGTGTGTATATGGGTATACCGTGGACATGGGTTTGCAGGTGCTACTATGGGAAAGGGCAACACAACAAAAGAGATGGTGTGGTGGGTTTGTATTGTATCAATTTAGTTAAGCTGGTACTGGCTTTCTGAGGATTTCCTATTCTGCGTATTCAGGAATACTGTGGGCCACAAGAGGTATTTCACGTGAGATTTGAAATAAAAAGAAATGTGACAGCAACCATAATCTGTTTAAACCTGGAAGGTCTGTGGAGGGCACCAGGAAAATTTTTTCTGAGACAGATGAGTTTGGCTTTGAAGAAAGCCACAGATAATCCACGTTGTTCCTTGTCCCTAGTTTACCTTGTGGCGTGGGGCAGCAGCAGCCCTGTAGCTCCTTCATCTTCCTTCAGCCCTCTTTCTTAAGCTTCTCAGGCTTCCCATAACAGAGTGCACCAGCTTCTCCTGCAGATCATCTACACATCCCATCACGTTTTGAAGCTTGAAGGTACTAAGAGTCCCACACAGGTTCACCTTCATCCTTGTGGGTTCCAGTTTGTCTTCTCAGGTTCCGCTTTGTCCTTTTTCTACTCAGCTTCACATTTATGTCTTCTTTTCTGTTTAAGCTGTTTTGACCTTTTTTCTTAATTTTTAAAAAAAAGTTCTATATATTCGTGGGGTACAAGTGCAATTTTGCTGCATTGATACATTGCATTATGGTGAAGTCAGGGCCCTCAGTGCATCCATCACTAGAGCAATGCACATTGTACCCACCAATCAACCTCCCATCATCCACCCCTTCTCCACCCACCACGCCTGTGAGTCTCCATTGTCTATTATTCCACACTCTGCTTCTGTGTGTACACATTATTTAGCTCCCATAAGATTAAAAAGTTTTGACCAGGAACTAGAGTAATTTTCTTAATCAAAAAGTAAAAATCATGTAGTAAAAAGAGCATGGGGTTTGGAATCATATCCTTTGGTTTGAGTCTCTGTGCAGTCACTCATTAGATGTTTGTCCTTGGCAGTGTCTTACTCAGAGCTCTGTAGAACACAGAGCCTAAGACAAAGTCTTGCATGCATGGTAGTTCATTTGGGATCAGGAGTGGTGAAGAGGAGTGGGGAAACAAGGAAGAAAGCTAGTACAAAGATGGGTTGTTGTGTTGTCCATCACTATGGGTGACTGGTGTTTCGTGTTGTAAGACTTCTGAGAAGCCTTATGAAATGCATCACAGAACTCTCTGCCTAAAGAATGAAGGAGATGGGAATCTTTATGTTTTGGCTCCTGTCTTCCATTGGTCAGGGATGGTCTCGCAGGCATTAGTTCCCCTGGACTTGGGAGTTGTACATGTATGAGTGCCAAGTGCATCACAGAGTCAGAGAAGTGAGGGGTGCTTAGCACCTGCCCAAGGTGAGATGTGCAAGATGCTGTCAGGTTGCACTTGCATGAAACTGGTTGAAGCCTGCCTAGAACTGGTTGCTGTAGCAGTGGCTGGAATAAGAGATGAAGCTGAGAGAATTTGAAGTGGCATACTAGAGATATCTGATATAACCATTTTACACAGTTTTGAGACTCACTCTACATCTGTACAATGATATCTGTCTCACGGATTTGTGGTGGCAATATTAAGTGAATATGCAAAACTTGAAAGAGTTGCCTTTATTTTCTTTTCTTCCTCACTACGTATGTGGCTTATGTCTCCATCATCGTGGTGATACTGCCCTCCCTGAGGTCATTATTGATCTCCTTATTGCTAAATCCAATGGTAATTATTAATTTTTTGGATCCTGTCTTATATAATGTCTGCACTGCATTTGGTACTATAGAGCGCTCTCTCTTTTTTTTTTTTTTTTCTTCAAAAGTGTTTGTCCTGGATTCTGTGGCACTTTGTTCCTTGTTTTTCTATTGTCCTGGGGGACATACTCATTTTCTATCTATTTTGCTTTACATGGACACTCAATAATTGTTTTCTGATAGAATTAATAAATGACAAAAAGCACATAAAAGTGAGTAGTCAGTGAATGATTTTTCCTTCATCTTTTCCTTAATTTCACTGGTCTATATTCTGAGTACATGTGTGTATGTGTGTGTTTTCTAATATTATAAGACTGGCCATGCTTTGCCACACCAATTGTCCAATTTATTCTTAGTTTAACTCACAAATACTGTCTTTCTGTGAGAAAATGGATTGTTTCCTATAATTTCAACCTCCAAGAATTCCAAATTTTTCTTATGTCCTGTTGTAAATCTGTAATCTTGAAATTTGCTTAAGCATTCTAAAATATGTTAATATGATATTATTCTAATATATTTGCTAGATATTCAATCTCAGCTAAAATTGCCATTTTAAAAGATATGATACAATTCTTGTATACATATTTCATAAATAAAAAAATTTCTATCAGGAAAAAAGGTACATCTGAATAAGCATGCTGCCACGTTAGACATAATCAACTGATGCATCAGGCCATTAGGATTAGAAGTAGTACTTAGGCAGAAAGACATATATCTTGGGACATCTGGCCAGAGGAGAGAGAAAAATGATTGCTACTCTCAACTCAGAAATTTCACAAGTGTTGGCCGGGCACGGTGGCTCAAGCCTGTAATCCCAGCACTTTGGGAGGCTGAGATGGGCGGATCACGAGGTCAGGAGATCGAGACCATCCTGGCTAACACGGTGAAACCCCGTCTCTACTAAAAAATACAAAAAATAGCCGGGCGAGGTGGCAGCGCCTGTAGTCCCAGCTACTTGGGAGGCTGAGGCCGGAGAATGGCGTGAACCCGGGAGGCGGAGCTTGCAGTGAGCTGAGATCCGGCCACTGCACTCCAGCCTGGGCTACAGAGCGAGACTCCGTCTCAAAAAAAAAAAAAAAAAAAAAAAAAGAAATTTCACAAGTGTTGTGAAAATGTATAAGGGGTGGCAGGGAGAGGGGAATATGTGAACTGGGTAGTATTTTATGAATTTATTATTTGCCTTTTATGGGGGGAGTACTTTATCTATTTGTAGTTCTGTTTCTATTTTAACATCCGGAGTGTGACTTCCAGACAATCTACAAACTCCTTTTTCCCTTGCACCTCCCATAACACATGGCCATGGATTTACTGTTTATGATGTCTCCAAAAACGTTATGTGTAAATCCTATTTCCCTGGCCAGGCGTGTTGGCTCACGCCTGTAATCCCAACACTTTAGAAGGCTGAGAGGGGTGGATTTCTTGGAGTGCAGGAGTTTGAGACTGGCCTGGCCAACAAAGTGAAACCCCATCTCTACAAAAAATACAAAAATTAACCAGACATGGTGGTGCTTGCCTGTAGTCCTAGCTACTCTCTAGGCTGAGGTGGAAAGATCACCTGAGCCCGGGAGGTTGAGGTTGCAGTGATCCAGGATTGCACCACTGCACTCCAGCTTAGATGACAGAGTGAGACCCGGTCTGAAAAAAAAAAAAAAAAAAATCCTATTTCTCTGTTACACACATCTTGAGTGAAGCACTTAGGTTTTCTATATATACATGTAAACGAGGTCTGTCTCTATTTTGCTTATCACTATATCTCCAGGGTCTGTCAGTACCTGGTATGTAATAGGCCTACAAGTATTCAGTGATTGAGTATATTGAACATAAAGCCATTGCAGAGGCTTTGATGTATAGACATTTTCTCAGTGATAGTATAATTTAGTTTGTAGATGGTAACTGAATTTTGAATGAATGTTTAGAAGTGGAAACTGAAGTACTTATAGGTTATTAAAATGAAAATAAAATGTAGTAAAGTGTTTTTTTATAAGCACCTAAGGGATCATATATAAAACAGCAATAAAATAGCTGTTGAAGAAACCCTAATTACTGATAATTGTTTACCATGTAGACACCTTATGTGATGTTTCTAGATGGAAACTATTAATTTGAATTACTCTAGAAAAATAATATATATAGGCATTTATACTTTGTCATTATAATGTGGCAATATACACCCTCTTTTTTTTTTAAACTAGAATCCCACAGTGCCTAACAGTCATGAATAAATTTATAGACTTGTTTTTCATAATGAAGCAAAATTACTATGAGCATGAAATGTCCTCTTCTTTTAGTTTCATTACTGCAGGCAAATAAAACAAGGAACCTAGTGGATAAGGAGAATAAGTTGTGCCATGGAGAAATAAGAAATAGATGCCTATTATTAATTTTCAGATTCAGTAACAAGTAAACAAAATGGATCATATTATTGGCTCATATTAGTACAAAAACTGATTTTAATTCTAGTTTTGCACTCAAGTTTCAAATAAGTATAATTTTGAGTTCAAATAAATGTTTCCAGGAGAAGGAAATGAGCATGGTATTTGCTGGTATATCAATATGTAGACTTGGTCACAGATCATAAACAAGTGCAGGAAATACAGTGCAATTTATTTATTAGAATGCAGTGAGCATTTGTTCACCAGAAAGAAAACAGAAGCACATTTTAGCTAATTTATATTGCTTCTTAAAAGCACACACCGAATGAAAGATTGTATTAGGAAAGAAATGCTTAGAAAGCAAAGAACACGGGGAAACATTGAATAATCAGATTGCTAGGGATAAAAAATGAAGCTTAAGGAATTAGAAGGATTAATTCTGCTCTTGCTTCTGTAATGAATAGGGAGGGGGAGAGAAAGGACTTGTGTTTAAATGTGCAAGGCTATTTACATGGGTTATCTCACTTTTTATCCTCCCATCAGTCCTATTGAGCTGCTATTTTTTTTTTTTTTTTTTTTTACCACTTTCATATAAGAAAAATAAGGTTCAGGAAGCCAAACAGAATAAATTTTTCAAAGTCATATTATTAGCTTGTAAGAGCAAGTATTTGAATCCAAGTCTACATAGCTTCCCAAATTAATTCTTTTCCCACTATATTATGCCTCTTCTCTGGCAAGATATTCTCTACTTGTAGTAATGCTTGTTTGGGCAGACCACAAAAAAGTGTCAATTATTTTGAGTCCCAAAGTCATTGGCAAAATAATCTAGCTTTACAAATCTGCAAACTGATGGGAGTAGCTTAACTTGCCTTAACTGTAACTTGCTTTGTTCATTGCTTTGGGTTATTTTTATCCGTCTTTAACAATTGAGAAAGCTAGAGTTAAAGTAAATTACCTATGGTTTACATAGACCACAAATTACTGAACTGGGATTTGAAACCAGGCAGGGTAACTCCAGAGCACAAACACTTAACCACTGTGCTAAAATGCCAGTCCTCATAGAGGAGGAAATGTAATATTTCCTCCCTACCAAAGATTTCATTATCTTTTGGTGATTTACATTGCTTGTGGAAAAGTAGCTGGGGAGGTATATATGTGAGTGGGCACGTAGGGAGTGGAGAGGAAAGGGAACTCAAACGCAGTTAATTCATTACCTTGGTGATTGCTTTATGGCTCACATCTGCTTTCTGTATATGTTGTGGGAAGTGGGAAAACAAATAGTAAATAGGGATATAAGGTTTATAAGGTATACAGTTTGTAGCACAGGATATGTAATCTGACAGCAAGAAATAAGACTGAAAGTATGTGTTGAGGACAGATCAAGAAAGGAATGAAAGATAAGATTGGATTATGGGATTTTATGTGGTAGCTGAAGAGGAATATTTATAATGGACACAATCAGAGATTTGCTTTTGGGAGATTCATCTGGCATAGTTGCACATGGTGAATTGCACAGAAGAGACGCAAGAATTAGGAAATCCAACTGAAAGGCTATTTAAAAAATAACTTATACTACATGTATTTATTAGGGAAACATTAATTGTTAAAAGAGATAAATCTTCCTGTGTTAGCTTGGATTGGCATAACAAAATACCTAAACTGGGTGACTTAAACAACAGAAATTTATTTTCTCACAGTTCTGGAGGCTGGAATCCAAGATTAAGTTCTCCACATGGTTCAGTTTCTGGTGAGGGCTCTTTTCCTGGCTTGCAGATGGCGACCTTCTCTATGTGTTATCACACGACAGAGAGAGATAGAGATAAATAGAGAGAGAGAACTCTCTGGTGTTCCTTCTTACAAGGGCACTCATCCCAGCATGAGGGATCCACCCTCATGATTTTGTCTTACCCTAATCCCCCCCAAATGCTCCATTTTAATTGCCACCACTTTGGGGGGTAGGGCTTCAACATATGAATTTTGGGGGAATTCATTCAGTCCATCATACCCCCAAATCTCCATGGTTTAACACGATAGAATTTAATGAAGTTCAAAACAGGTGTTTTTGATTGGCAGAAAGCTTTCAATATGGATTATTCAGGCAACTTTCTGTGGTGTGGTTCTACCCTCTTGTAGGGCTTAGAATTCTCTGCATTAATTGGGCAGTTCATTAAAGACAATGGAAGATCATACATGGGAGGTGTTTTTCTTTTTTTTTTTTTTTTTTTGAGACGAAGTCTTGCTCTGTTGCCCAGGCTGGAGTGCAATGGCGTGATCTCAGCTCACTGCAACCTCCGCCTCCCAGGTTCAAGCTATTCTCCTGCTGAGTAGCTGGGATTGCAGGCACCTGCCACCATGCCTGGCTAATTTTTGTATTTTTAGTAGAGAGAGGTTTTCGTCATGTTGGCCAGGCTGGTCTCGAACTCCTGACCTCAGACCTCAGATGATCCACCCTCCTCGGCCTCCCAAACTGCTGGGATTACAGGCGTGAGCCACCTCGCCCGGCCCCCCTACATGGGAGGTTTTATAGACCATGTCTGAAATTGGTTCATTCATATCACTTCTGTCATACTCCTTAGATGGTAACTCATTCACATGTCCAAAGCTGACTGCAAGGGAGACTAGAATACGTACTTTAGTTGTATCAGTCAAGATAGGCTAGGTTATACTACAGTAAAAAGCAACAACAAAAATTTCATTGACTTCAGTAACAGACTTATCTACAGGGAGTGATGTGTAGTAATTTCTAAGTTTGGTCTGGATAAAGTTCCTCTTGATCCAGGGACTTAAGAACTATAGTAGAAGCTGTTTACGTCCCATACACTCAATATACAAGGGTATGACAGGAACAGGATAACCATAATAAGCATTCTTATTCAGAAAGAGGAAAAATGGGACCACACAGTAGTCCCTGGTCCATGAAATCTCTCCATGTTATAAGCAGATTCCCTACCTTAGACATAGCTTAATGTTCCTTGATTAGGTCAATCTGCTTTCCAGGAGGTGCTGCCCAGTTCATTGTTCTCTGTGGCTCTCAGGTATTTTTTTTTTCTTAGTTTTTATTTTAAATTCAGGGATATAAGTACAGGTTTGTTACACAGATACACTTGAGTTATGGGGTTTGTTGAACAGATTATTTCATCACCCAGGTATTTCCTAGTACCCATTAGTTATTTCTCCTGATCCTCTCCCTCTTCCTACCCTCCATTTCCCAGTGTGTGTTGTTCCCCTCTATGTGTTCATGTGTTCTCATCATTTAACTTCCACTTATAAATGAGGACATGCAGCATTTGGTTTTCTGTTCCTGTGTTAGTTTGCTAAGAATGTTGGCTTCAAGCTCCATCCATGTCCCTGCAAAGGATATGATCTTGTTCTCTTTTATGACTGCATAGTATTCCATGGTGTATATGTACCACATTTTCTTTATCCAGTCTATCACTGATGTGCATTTAGGTTGATTCCGTGTCTTTGCTATTGTGAATAATGCTGCAATGAACATACACATACACGTGTCTTTTTTTTTTTTTTTTTTTTTGAGGCAGAGTCTCGCTCTGTCACCCAGGCTGGGGTGCAGTGGCACAGTCTTGGCTCACTGCAACCTCCATCTCCTGGGTTCAAGAGATTCTTGTGCCTCAGCCTCCCAAGTAGTTGGGATTACAGGTGTGTGCTACCATGCTGGACTAATTTTTGTATTTTTAGTAGATGGGTTTTTACCATGTTGGCCAGGCTGGTCTTGAACTCCTGGCCTCGAGTGATCTGCTGGCTTCATGTGATTTGCCTGCCTTGGCCTCCCAAAGTGCTGGGATTGCAGGTGACAGTCACCACACCTGGCCCATAAATGTGTCTTTATAATAGAATGATTTATACTCCTTTGGGTATATACCCAGTGGATAGATGGGTCAAATGGTATTTCTGTCTTTAGGTCTTTGAGGAATCGCCAGACTGTCTTCCACAATGACTGAAATAATTTATACTCCCACCAACAGTGTATAACTGTTCCTTTTTCTCCACAACCTCGCCAGCAATGAAGGTCTAATATCAAGTGTCTGTAAGGAACTTAAACAAATTTACAAGAAAAAAAATCCCATAAAAAAGTGGGCAAAGGACATGAACAGACACTTTTCAAAAGAAGACATACCTGTGGCCAACACTCACAGGAGAAAAGCTCAACGTCATTGACCATTAGAGGTCTTCCTTTTTAAAGATTTTTCTGGCCAGACAAATCCCAGAAGTTTTGGAGGCCAAGGTGGGAGGATTGCTCGAGCCCAGGATTTCACGACCAGCCTGGACAATGAAGTGAGACCCTGTCTCTACAAAAAAATTTAAATATTAGCCAGACATAGTGACACATGCCTTCAGTCCCAGATACTTGGGAAGCTGAGGCAGGCGGATATCTTGAGCCTAGGTGGTCAAGGCTACAGTGAGCTGTGTTAATGTTCATGCCACAGCACTCCAGCCTGGGTGACACAGTGAGACCCTGTCTAAAAAAAAAAATTCATCCTTATTATTATTATTCCTGATTTCATCTAAAATTGACATTGGAGAATATGCCCTTCTTGGAGTATGAATAGTTTTTTTTTTTTTTTTTTTTTTTTTTTTTTTTTTTTTTAACCTGCTTTCTGTTCAAAGAAGGTGGAGGTCAAGGGTCAGTCTAAGTTTCAAATAATCACAGATATTTCTAGTCTTGCTTCATAATTTATTTGACAGAAAAATGCTCTTGTAAGCTTAATAGAATTTTAATCAGATTCCAGTTATTTCTATGTGTCAATGACACACTTACAGTTCTTTTGCAGCATACTTAGATGTATTATATCTTTTCATTCTCATCCATATCTGCTTTTTCTCCATCTCTCTATTACTATCTCTGTCACTCTCATCATTCTCTCTTTGTGTCTTAACTTAATTGGAGTACCTTGGATTTATCAGACTTCAGGGGCAAAACACACCTTTAATTTATTTTCCCTGAGTCAGGGAAAATTATTTACAACTCTTAGGTTCGATCTCTCTTCCAAAGGGTGAGTTTTAATCATTCTTTCTTACTCAAAGATCTTTTCTGTTTTACCTTTCACAACTTGTGTTTGAGGAGAGTTACTTCTGACCCTACAAATCACTGAATTTGTGCATTCTCTCTAAATTGTATATTCCTACTTATTACCAGCCGATTATTTCCATGAGCTTTTTATTTTCTTGTAATAACTCATTGAATATAGTCAGCTGCAACCAACACACTGCTAAACTTCTCTGTTCTACCTTTTTCCTTAAGGCCACAAGTTCAGTAGGTATGTCATCTTTCATTTATTTCAGTTGGCAACATTATCAAAGTTTTGCCATGGGATAGTATTGAAAAACCATGCTTTCAGTCTCTGAAAAGACCTTCCTCATCACCTGCTGCCTGGACCTAATGCCACATGTATTAGGTTTTGCTGTTATGGCAGCACCTGTCTAGTTAATACCTATTTATGCATTTCTTAAGGGAAGTCAGATTATGATATAGAATAAAAAACTACCAAATCTCAGTGGCTCACTCAACTGAAATCTATTTTTCTTTGATGCTACATGCTTTGCGTGGGTTGAGTGAGAGTTTCTCTTCATATTCCCTCTGGAATCAAGGCTATTGGAAATTTCATCTAAATACTTTATTCCTGAATCACAGAGTAACGAAATAATTCTGGTTTGCTTGGATCTTTCCCAGGTTTACTCTTGAAAACCCTGTATCCTAGAAACCCCCATTAGTTCCAATCAAACCAGGGCAGTTTTTCTTGGCACTGTTTTGGTTTTAAAACAAAAAGTCCTGTGTCCCAGGAACTCTGTCCTGGGAAAATTCAAATGGTCGATTACCCCCGCACCATCACTGCAGCAGTGGGAAGGAAATTTGACTCTTAAGGCATCTGTCCAATAATGCCATCTGCTACTTCCTCTTTCTTTCATTGGCCGATGCAAGTTATATGGCTATGCCTAAAATCAAAGTGGCAGGAAAGAGCAACTGACCATGTGTCTGTAAGTCAGAGAGTCATAAATATTTAATGAACACCACAAAAGACTGACACACTAGCTCTATGCCTAAGAAGACAAACTGGTTTGATAGGCAGCTGCTCAGACTTTTCATTTATAAAAGATATTGTGGTGGCTTAAGGTACTAAAACATATAAAAAGTTGAACAAATAAAATCAATATAAAAATTATAAAAGTAGGCTGTGCGCAGTGGCTCAAGCCTGTAATTCCAGCACTTTGGGAGGCCAAGGCAGGCGGATCACGAGGTCAGGAGATTGTAGACCATCCTGGCTAACATGGTGAAACCCCATCTCTACTAAAAATACAAAAAATTAGCCAGGCGTGGTGGTGGGCGCCTATAGTCCCAGCTGCTCGGGAGGCTGAGGCAGGAGAATGGCATGAACCCGGGAGGCAGAGCTTGCAGTGAGCCCAGATCGCGCCACTGCTCTCCAGGCTGGGCCACAGAGCAAGACTCCATCTCAAAAAAAAAAAAAAAATTATAAAAGTAGATGTTTGGAAAGAGATTCAGAAAATAAATCAGATCCAAAGGATAACAGGATCTGCCTTTGAACTATACATTTAACAACAAATGCTTTCTTGGTTTCAGTGAGTATATATGTGTATCTAGATGTGCATGTGGTAGTAGAGGTAATGCATAAGATCTGTTACTCCCTGAGAATGAAATTTTGAAGAACATGTAGGCAATGAATGCAAATTAGCCACAAGTAGAAATTACCGTCTCTGAACCTAGTGAATGTGAGAATGAGCTTTAAGAATTTCCAAGTCTGTCAGTTACTAGGGTTTTGGCTCAGAATGGCATTCATTTATTTATTCATCTATTCATTTAGTCAATGAATATTTATTGAATGGCAAGCACTGTGACAGAGACTAGGGATGTACAATGGTAAGACATAATGTCTCTGTTATTTGGGGAGTCAGATAAACAAATAGTTATAGGTTGTGATAAGTACTATGAAGGGGATGTGCAAGATGATAAGATAGAGTATAACACAGAGGGCAAAGAAGAGGTAGGAAGACTTCTGAATTGGGTCATAAGGGTCATATTTTGTAAGGGGAGTCACACAAGCTGAAACCTAAAGGGCAGAAATTAGCTGGCAAAGGCAAAAGCTGGTGGAATAGCTTTATAGACACAAGTGTCAGCAAGTGCAAAGACATTGCAGCTTAGAAGAGGAACCAAATGGACTGGGTGTGGTGGCTCACACCTGTAATCCTAGCACTTTAAGAGGTTGAGGCATGTGAATCACTTGAGGCCTGGAGTTTGAGATCAGCCTGGCCAACATGGCGAAACCCTGTCTCTACTAAAAATATGGAAAAAAAAAAAAAAAAGAAGAAGAAGAAGAGGAACAAAATGAAGCCCATGTGACTAGAATGCAGCCACAAGGAAAACTGCAACAAAAAGAAGTGGGAAAGGAAGTAGGAGCCAAACCAGGATAAAGAGTTTGCATTTTATGCTGACAATAAAAAGCTTTGTATTCAGGCAGTGATACTATCTGCTCCTCTGTTTTTCAGAGAACAACTTGATTGCTGTTTGGAGAATGAATGAGAGAGGTCAAGAGTGAAAGCAAGGAAACTAGTTAGGAGCACTTTTAACAATCTTGACTAGACAATGACACTTGGACTAGGGTGATGACAGTGGAGGTGGAGAGAAGAGGGTTGATTTTAGATGAAATAGGGAACTAGCAGCAATAGGACTTGATGGTGAATGGAAGGGAGAAAGAAAGATCAATGATGATGTTTGGTTCTTTTTGCCTGCTTCACAAAATCAATTCACTGAGACCATGGCATTGTAGTAGAGAAAGAGTTTAATCGGCATGAGGCTGGCCACAGACATGTGGGAGAACTAGAGTTATCACTTAAATTAGCCTCCCTGAAGGCTCAGAAGTTAGGGGTTTTTTTTTTTTTTTGGACAATTTGAGGGGAAGGGGGCTAGGAAATGGGTGCTGCTGATTGGTTGGGAATGAAATCATAGGGATGTGGAAAACTGTCCTCATATGCTAAGTCCACCTCTGGGTTGGGCCACAGAATCAGTTGAGTCATGCATCATGAATCCAGGTGGGGTCAGTCTGAAAGCTCAAAAAACCAATCTTAGGTTCTACAATAGTGATGTCATCTATGGGAACAATTGGGGAAGTCACAAATCTTGTGACTTCTGGCCACATAATTCCTGAGCAGTAAGGGGTTATAGAAACTATGCCTACTTCTTAGCAGAATTTAGATACCTCTCATAATTTTATTCCTGTGGCCTTTCTTAGTCCTATGAAGGCAGTTTTTGGTCCTTGAGTAAGGAGGAAGTTAGTTTTAGGGAGGCACTATTATTAACCTTGCCTTCAAGTTAAATTCCAAACTAAATTCTTCCCAAAGTTAGCTTGGTCTACACCCAGGAATGACCAAGCACATCTTGGAAGTCAGAAACAAGATGGGAGTCAACTCTCTGATTTATCTTACTGTTATAATTTTGCAAAGGTGTTTTCCATCACTCTTTAGTCTCTGGCTTGAGCAACTGAATGAATTGACCTTAAGTCAATATTACTGATCTATTGAAAACTTGGAAGGAACAAGATTAGTGGGAAAATGAAGAATTCTGCTTGGAGGTAGTTGGATATACTTATTAGATGTCCAAGTAAGCACTTGGTATGTGGGTGTGGTGCTGTGGAGGAGTTGCTAAGATGGAGATAAACATTTGTGAGTCATCCACATATTGATGGCATTTAAGGGCAGGGTGTTGGCTAAAGTCACTTAGGGAGAGTGTAGATACAGAATAGAAGAAGGTCCTGCACAGATCTGGAAGTGCTCCAACATTTAGATATTTTTGTTGAGAAGGAAGAACAGAAAAGGAGACCACGAAGGTGCTGCTAGAGACATAGTGTAGTGTAATGGACACCAAGTGGGAAACTGCTTTAAGGAGATAAAGTGGTTGACATTTTGGACTGAACGAAATAAAAGGAGAGGAAAAAAAAAAAAAAAAAGAAGGTAAGGTGGTGGTGGGTAATTGTGCTATTGCTGCTGAAAAGTTCAACAAGCAAAGGACAGAAAATAATCACCAAACCTTGCAATGTGCAGATTATAACAAGAACTATGCCTGTGGAATGAGTTGAGGAATGAGTGGAAAATCAGGAAATACAGACAGTGAGTATAGATAAGGGCCTCCAGGCATAAATAAATCATATTAAATAGTAAACAGCTGTAACATAATTAAATTGCAACTTCATATACTAGAGTAAATGGAAAATTTACCAGTTATAATTGTATTACTTATCTCTAGATGAAAATTAATTAACAGAAGGTGACAGTAAGCATAGATCCTAGAAAAGACCAAAGTCCAGGAATCTAGTACTGTTGGTGCAGTAGGCTCAAAAGGAGCTTGACAACGAACCTTGTGGGAAAGACTGCTTTTATTACCACACAACTGACTTTGTTGAAGGGCAAGGAGAATTCTTAAGATTTCATATTGTGTGAATAAAAATTTTCTCAAGACTATCCATCTCTCTTCACTTTGATTTCTTGCCTACCGAACAACCTTTTCACTAATAATTCAGTGTCCTAAAGTAACTTGATACCAGAAAGAAAGGAAAGAGTGTGAAAGAGAGAAATAAAGAGGACTTTAAATGGGAAGAGGTGGTAGGAAGGCTACAGATAAACAGATTTATTTTGGAGAGAAGAGGCTTTTGTTGGGCCAGTGGTAGCTCAAACCTGTAATCCCAGCACTTTGGGAGGCCAAGGCGAGAGGATGACTTAAGTCCAGAAGTTCGAGGCCAGCACAGCCCTGGTGACTTAGCAAGATCCCATTAAAAACAAACAAACAAAAAAACAAAACTCTCTCTCTCTATATATATATATGTAGATATACATATATATACACACATATATATGTATGTGTATATATACATTATACACATGTACACATTATACAATATATATTATACATATATTATATATATAATATATGTTTAAGAAGTTTCTTTTTCTAAGATGCACATAAAGATTATAGGATGTAATCAGATGCAGCAAAATATGTAGCAGGTGACTAAGTGTGAAGTTCCTTCAGGATGGTGTATTAGTCACCTAGGGCAGCCGTAACAGAATACCATAGGCTTAAACAACATGATTTCCTCCCCTTCACAGTTATAGAGGCTAGAAGTCCAAGATCAAGGTGCTAGCAAACTTGCTTCCTGCAGGGAGGCCTCTTTTCTGGCTTGCAGATTGCCACCTTCTCCTTGTGTCCTCACATGACATTTATTTTGTGCATGTGGAGAGAGAGAGAAAGAGAAAGGGAGATAGAGATATGAGAGATATCTCTGGTGTCTCTTCTTCTTCTTATAAGGACACCAATCCTATTAGATTAGGGCTCCACCCTTATGACCTCACTTAACCTTAATTATCTCCTTAAAGGCAATATATTGAGAAATATAGTCATACTGAAGGTTAGGGGTTCAACATATGAATTTTGTAGGGACACCATTCAGTCCATAATAGATGATTTTACTCTTCTTCCAAAGGGAGGATGCATCCCCAACCAATTTTAGGTAATAAGAAATGGAAGGACTGTGTATCAATTTATTGTAGTTTGATTACAGTCCCAAGCAAGGCAGGGCATCCTGGGAATGGGAATTGGTAAAAATGCCACAGTAAACAGGATTGGGAATTGGAATGATAGACAAAGACAAGACTGTTTGGGAGAGTGGGGGTGGTGATAGGAAACAGACACAACTGAAATGGTTGGCCATTAGATTTAAACTAATGCTTTCCTAACTTTTTTCATGTCATGGCAGGAAAAGGACATAGAAATGATAGTTTTTGTGGCATCTGGAGGCATCTATATGGGATGTGGTGAGAAAATTTTTTAAAATTATTTTTTAGGAATATATACTATAATATAGCAAATATTATGTAAGATATTGAAAGGGCTCCATTGTCTGGGGTATATAACCTGGCTCTTGGTCTTGATCAAGAAAGAATTCAGGACACTGACACACATGAGGAGTGGGTTCAGGGGCAGAAAGTTTAATAGAAAAAGAAAAGAGAGAGAAAAAACTTCCTCATGTTGAGGAAGCCGGTCAGCCAAATGAGGGTCTCCGTTTGCAGAGGAATGCAGTTGGTTTTGTAAAGAGGCTTGAGGAAGAGGTGATTGATTTACATGGGGCCCAGGGGACTGGTTTTACCAGGTGTGCCATTTACACATCCCACAGAAAGACTGGCCCTCCCACCCCAGTCTTTTATTATGCAGACGTGGCCTCCCCCTGGCTGGTCGCCATGATGCCTGTACACGTGGTGTCATCTGGAGGCTGCCATGACAGCTAGCACAAGTGGCGATAAGAAAAAGAGGGCAGGAGATGCCACACTGAATGTACCTGGCTTCCAGGTACAGCTGACTACATTTACATATAAAAGCTTCTAGTTTGCATATCTATGCCTGACTTCTTAGGCTGCTTTCTGTTAGAGAAGAAATGGTTTAGGAGTTGCTTTTTATTGAAGGAAAATTGCATCGAGAACTTTCACCTTTTCTAGCTGCCTAAAAATAATTTATTAATAACTCCTGTATTAATGTTAACTATTGAATTTGCATACTATCCTAAATAAAATCTTAAACAAAATTTTTTTTGAGACGGAGTTTCGCTCTTGTTGCCCAGGCTGGAGTGCAATGGAGAGATCTCGGCTCACCGCAACCTCCGCCTCCCAAGTTCAAGCGATTCTCCTGCCTCAGCCTCCTGAGTAGCTGGGATTACAGGCATGTGCCACCATGCCCGGCTAATTTTTGTATTTTTAGTAGAGACGGGGTTTCTTCATGTTGGTCAGGCTGGTCTCAAACTCCTGACCTCAGGTAATCCTCCTGCCTCGGCCTCCCAAAGTGCTGTGATTACAGGCATGAGACACCATGCCCGGCCTAAAATGTTTTAATGAAAAAAGCCTGAGTTTGTTTTCATAAGCATACTTTGTTGTTGTTGTTGTTGAGACAGAGTCTTGCTCTTTCGCCCAGGCTGGAGGACAGTGGTGTGATCTTGGCTCACTGCAACCTCTGCATCCTGGGTTCAAGCGATTTCTCCTGCCTCAGCCTCCAGAGTTGCTGCGACTACAGGTATGTGCCACCAAGCCTGGCTAATTTTTGTATTTTTAGTAGAGACAGGGTTTCAGTATGTTGGCAAGGCTGGTCTTGAACTCCTGACCTCAGGTGATCCACCCACCTTGGCCTCCCAAAGTGCTGGGATTACAGGTGTGAGTCACTGTGCCTGGCTGCATACAGTTTTTAATATCAGCATTATTTCTTCCCTAGGATGACCACATGCAATTTCTGATCAAGAATTTTAAATAATACCTTTAAATTCTCAATAGTCATTATTGATAAGAAATGTGCCGGGCGCGGTGGCTCACGCCTGTAATCCCAGCACTTTGGGAGGCCGAGGCGGGCGGATCACAAGGTCAGGAGATCGAGACCACGGTGAAACCCCGTCTCTACTAAAAATACAAAAAATTAGCCGGGCGCGGTTGTGGGCGCCTGTAGTCCCAGCTACTTGGGAGGCTGAGGCAGGAGAATGGCGTGAACCCGGGAGGCGGAGCTTGCAGTGAGCCGAGATCGCGCCACTGCACTCCAGCCTGGGCGACAGAGCGAGACTCCGTCTCAAAAAAAAAAAAAAAAAAAAAAAAAAAAAAAAAAAAAAAGAAATGTTATTCACATAAGTATGTAATAAAAAAATTAAAACAAATTTTATAGGACAATTCACTTTTAGAAGAGTTGAAATCAGTTTCAAAAACTTTTTGAAAACAGCTTTTCCTTTCTTTTCATGGACAAATGTAATGTTAGAATTTTTTTTTTTTTCCATCAGGTGATTTCACATATAATTAAACTTTTTCAGACCAAGCATTTAAATGCATATGCATTGTTAGAGGAATCATCTTATAGTTAGCTTGGTGGCTACCAAAAGGGTAAATTAGCCATGAATATTAATTATTTATGATGACAGATTTTTGGAATGTAGCCTCCAGTTCTGCCTGCCTGACTTCCTCACCCCCAGCTTTCTGGAGTGTGGGCTGTTATAACTTGGCTGTGTGGAACCGAAGCTTCTTCAGCAGCTTCCTGGCTCATTGTGTGTAATGGGCAGTGGCTGCATGATGACATTGATTTTGTGGACATCCAGACGATAAAACACACCCTTGTCCGCTCTTGTCATTTTAAGACAGAACAAGAGACAGCAAATGTTACTCATCACTTCTTGTGGGCATCAATTGGGCTGCCCTCTGAGGAGCTCTAGAGAAGGCTGCTTTTTGCCAGAGGTGACCAGGTGGTGCCCTGGTAGATCCAGGTCCCAGTGTGCCACCTCCAAGAATAAAGAAAGCATTGTTTCAGGGAGCTCTGCTTACGTTTTATAAAGAGGCTAGTAATATCAGAAGTGGGATAATGGTTAAAGTCAGAAGAGAGATGATAGTTTGTCTCTTGAAGAACCAAGAGAAATTTCAATAAAGAAAATGAGCAGGATCATTAATTCAGAGCTTGAATTCTGAAAACTATCTTTTTTTTTTTCCTTTTTATCATATAAAAACAGCGCCATATTTATTTAGGCCACTGGATCATTCAGTTCTGTCTTCTTTGAATACTGTCACCAAGAAATATTTTCTAGGAAAACATAATTTTTTTCAAGCAAGGACTAAAGCCAAATTTGCTAACTTTTCTTGACAATCTATTATGGATCAGTCATCTGTGCATTTCTGTCAATCTTCTTGAATCTACTGCAGTACTGTTCTTGGTAGTAGCCCATATATAATTTTAGATAGCTTTATTGGGAAATGATCTTTGTAGTGTATACTTCACCTACTTAAAATGTACAATTCAATGGTGTTTCACATATTCACAGATACATGCAATTATCACTACAGCCAACTTTAGAACATTTTCATCACTATGGGGGTTGTACAAGAAAGAGCAAGCAGGGTCATGGAAGTTAGGTTTTGTAGTAATGAAAGGATGAGGTGATTCTTGGTACCCATGAGAGGATGTGATTGGCTTGTTTGAATTTCATGGAGTGGTGGGAAAGTAAAACCCACTAGGTTGAGGGCTAGATGGTGTGCAGCAGGTCCAGCTGATAGGGAAACTAGTCAGGTGGGAAGCCTTTGATGTTGGTTGGGAGAATGTATCTAATAACAGCAAGGGGTCCCATTGTTAGAACTTTGGAACTTAAACTTGTCTATGAAGCTTAAACTTGTCAAGGCAGCACATGAAATGTTAGACCTCACAATATGAAGCATCCAACTTCATTCTTTTGCATGTGGCTGTCCAGTTATCCCAGAACCATTTGTTGAAAAGCCTCTTCTTTCCCTGCTGAAGAGTCTTAGCAACTTCATCAAATATTGGTGAATTCATTGATGCAGAGGCTAATTTGTAGATTCTCAACTCTATTCCATTCATCTTTATGTCTATCCTTGTTCCATTACAAGTCTTGATTTACGTTGCTTTGTAGCATATTTGGAAATCAGAAAGTATGAGTCCTCCTGCCTTTTTTTTTTTTTTTTTCAGGGTTGTTTGGCTAAAGAGGCAATATTCTTTTGGAGGTAATATTAGAATTTTGTAAGTGAATTGAGATCGATGTAGAAGAACATAGCTATTGTAGACTAAGGAAGGGTTTGCTTCTGTTTAATAATTGTTCCTTTTTAAGAGTGGCAGCTTTAAAATGGAGGTACATAGAATGAGAGAGGAGAATCCTTCCATAAGACGGAATTAGCCCTGGGTGATAAGGTGATAGTAAAGTGGGAGATGTCCAAATAATATAGCCTTTACATCCTTACATAGTGAACTCATTTTAACAGTTGAGAGAGTAATTAGTTCTACTCACTAAATATCTCCAGATGCAGGTTGGCTTGCACTCTCCTGTTCCTTGAGGTGACTTGCACTGGATAATGATTTATGGACAGAAGTAATGCTAGTGACTTCTAAACAGAAACTATGAGTCAGTGCACATTTTAGCATTTGTTCTTCCTTTTACCCTGAAACATGCAAACAGGCAGATGAACTTTCCTTAGCTAGAGTTCCTGAGTGAGGAGAATATAGGGCTAACTTTGCCCCCTAACTCCCACCCAAGCTTACTCATACTAGACATGTAGCATGAGTGAGAAATAGACCACTGTTGTTCTAAGACACTGGGTTTGTTACCAGATTTGTTACCAAAGCATAATCAAATCTATCCAATAGAAAATTGATACCTGAAGTAGGGGACATCAAAAGCCTAAAATCTGTGGCATTGGCTTAGGGATTTGAAGATAGCCTGCAAAAAATGGTTAGTGAAGACCGGAAGGATAGCAATCCATGTATTGTGATACAATTCTTGGGGGGAAATATTACATGCAATGACTTAGAAGGAGAATCATGATCCAGATGAATTTGTAACTCTTAGGAAAGAGGTTTTAAGCAAAGTATTAGAAATGTAAGCTAGCTTCTATTGATTGCATTTGGCAGGGTTTTACAAGACAGAGACAAGCTCAGAAAAGAATTAGTCTACTTATAAGCAAGGATTAAAGGGAATAGAGTAAGTCCAGAAATTCAGAAATGTTCAAATCTGGACAAGGCAGCTGCTTCACAATCTCAACTAGTAAATACAAAATGACAAGGCCATTAAAATTCAACTGTATTTATGATAAGGATCAAACCAAGTGTTTGCTTGTTATATCCATTACTAAAACTCATGAATGACTTCAGGGAGCATTCAGTAAATCTTTTAAATTGAACAACATAGCTTAACAAAAAGTCATTTTGTATTCTATGAGCAGTTATCCTCTAGTCTTGTTAGGCTCATAGAATACATAATTACATTAGAGGTGGGTGTGGTATGGTGACAAGAAAGCAAAACAAAGAAATAACAAAACAAATCAAAGAAGTATGTCCAGAAATGGATGATGGTTGTGGTTATTGGCACATAGAAATAAGTGGAATCAGACAGATAAAAAGTTTGCTATGTTTGTAGTAAAGTGATACTGGTAAACCATTAGATTGGAGTTTAAAAAAAAATTGTGACTGTTTGAGCCTTAAAATAATGCCATCTATGGACAGGAGAAAGCAGCTCAAACTCCAAGGAGGGTATATATTTTAGTGCTCCTTCACGTGTGGCCAAAGAAACTATGAGAAAGGAAGACTCTCCCAGAGGGTGGAGCCAGGCACCATGAAGAAAAATGGGAAGGGTGTTACTTTCAGGAAGTAAAATCAGAGCCTAATCAAAAATCGTTTTTCACCTCATGTAATGGGATCCTCATAATTTTGCCCTGTAGATTTCAGAATTGCTAAGGATCAATGTCTTCTAGAGTGTTTCTTTCATTTTTACAGCTTCTGAATGGTTATCTTGGTTATCCCGTCTTGCTTCACTATTGTATAATGTGTTTGTGGAACAAATACCTTGCTTTTTTAGTTCTTAGACTTAAGATCAAGAGAAGCCACTGCCAGGGCTTTATATCAACCCCAGATGTAAGAGACTTTTGCATATGACCCAGAGATCCTGAACTCTGAGCTTGATGCCATTTTGGATTGTCTCTGTGGAGAGGTAATAAGTATATTTTGCTTCTGGAAGAATAACGAATAGGATATTTGGTGAGGTGTAGGGCATATTATGTAGTCATTATTGCTACTCAACAAATCTTCCCTGTTCACTCCTTTTTTGGTACATGGTCAATTGCATTTCCTTGTTACTTTGCAGCTAGATGAAACAATGTTGTCTTGCTTTTACCAATGAAATGTGAGTTGTAATATGCCATTACTGGTTATAATTTTAAGAGCTAATGTGTAACTTGCTACTCTTTCTTCTTCTTGGCTTGTAACATGGAGATGGATCCTCTTTCTGCCTGGAGCCTGGTAGGACAACAGCCCAAGCTGCCCTTGATAAACCGTAGTGAGAGTATTGCTGTTATTGTAGGACAACCTAGCCTACTCTGACTGATACAACAATCTTTGATTTGGCAGCTTCTGGAATTTTTTTTGGAAAATATGAATATATAAGGTAAGTTGATCTAATGTTTATTACAAGTTTAATTGCTTCTCCAGAAATGTCTAAACTCTGGTAGATAACTTACGTAAAATTGAAGTAACATTACATTGAGCCTGTGAGTTGTAGCTTCTGAGGTATTTGCTGACCATCCTTATATCATCAATCAGTGTAAGCTTTCCCACCATTAGCTGGGTTTAGCATAAGACAGAAGACCAGCCCTTGGCAAGGCACAGTGGCTCATGCCTGTAATGCCAGCAGTTTGGGAGGCCACAGTGGGAGGACTGCTTGAGCCCAGGAGTTCAAGACCAGCCTGGGCAATATAGCCAGACCCTATCTCTAAAAAAGTATGAAAAATTAGCCAGACATCATGGCATGTGCCTGTGGTCCCAACTACTTGGGAGGCTGAGGTGGGAGGATCACTTAAGCCCAGGAGGTCAAGTCTGCAGTGAATCGTGATCATACTCCAGGTAGGCAACAGAGGGAGACCCTGTCTTAAAAACAAAGACAAGAACAAACAAGGTCTGAGAACTGGAAACATTTTGCCATCTAACTTTAGAGTTAAGTGAATTAGGAACAACTGGGGCTAGCTTTACAAAACTAGATTCATTATGAAACTAGGGATAAGTTATCACCGAGCAGCCCATGTAAAAATTGCTTTGTCTTTATTATTCTAAAGTTTAATGAGTTTTAAATACAAATGTATACAGATCACATAAGTAATTTACATTGCTAAATTCTTTAGCATTTAATAGAACTAGTATTTACATCTGATACTTTATATAGAACAGGAATTCTACTATACTTACTATGTAAATTAGTTCGAAAACAATTTGGTTGTTACCCTCAGCTATAAACAGAGATGACAAATTCAAGCTGATTTGGGAAATTATTTAATCAGTAAAGACTAAATGTGTGCAAATGAAAATGGAATATCATATTGTACAAATCAACTTCAATATAAAATAATATAATTTCTACATACAATTTGACTGTCCTGTAAACATTAACAGCGCAAAGTCAAAGCCACATTTTTACATTTATATCACACAATGCATGATTTTTCAAGGATATGTTAATATGAATTACAGAAAATGAGACTTCATGTGTAAAACTTTACCAGAATGAAAGTTGGAAGAAAAAGCCACAAGTTTGTGTAATTTCCTTGAGTTAGGTTTATTGCATATTTATATTTTATATGTATTTTACATTTTTTTAAGGCTAGTCAAGTGAAGCAGTGAGAGTGGAGAAGGAACAAAGAAATCTGTAACTGGTTGTTATCAATTAGTTGTAAACACCACTTGAACCAGTCTGATTTAATTTATTTATTTATTTATTTATTTATTTATTTATTTTGAGATGGAGTCTCACTTTGTCACCTCGACTGAAGTGCAGTGGTGTGATCTCAGCTCACTGCAACCTCCGCCTCCCAGGTTCAAGCGATTCTCCCGCCTCAGCCTCCAGTGTAGCTGGGATTACAGGTGCGCGCCACCATGCCTGGCTAATTTTTTAAATAATTTTAGTAGAGACAGGATTTCACCATGTTGGTCAGGCTGGTCTCGAACTCCTGACCTCAGGTGATCTGCTCGCCTCGGCCTCCCAAAGTTCTGGGATTACAGGCGTGAGCCACTGCTCCCAGCCTGATTTTTTAAAAATATATGTTTTAAAAATTTAAGTTACACATATAAAAATTAAAAGCTAACATTTATGTGTTCATCACTATGTGCTGGCCCTGTGCCAAATGCTTTATTTTATTTTTTTTAAACTTTACGATTGGCCTAAGATGTGAGCAGTAGCATTATTACACCAGTTTTATAATAAAAAAACAAGAACATAGACAGGTTAAATAACTGCCCAGGATTATAATGCTAATAATTGGCGAAGCTGGAATGAAGCCCTGTCTTTCTGGCTATAAAACTCATATGCTTGGTAGGGCATGGTGGCTCATGCCTGTAATGCCAGCACTTTGGGAGGCTGAGGTAGGTGGATCACTTGAGGTCAGGAGTTTGAGACCAGCCTGGTCAACATGGTGAAACCCTGTCTCTCCTAAAAAAATTACAAAAATTAGCCAGGCATGGTGGCAGGTGCCTGTAATCCCAGCTACGTGGGAGGCTGAGGCACTAGAATCCCTTGAACCTGAAAGGCAGAGGTTGCAGTCAGCCGAGATCGTGCCACTGCACTCCAGCCTGGGCAACAGAGAGATTCTAGCCTCCAAAAAAAAAAAAAAAAGACTCATACTTTCATACTTTTATGCTGAATACTCCTGTGCCTCCCATAATATTTTTATATTAATTTAACAACATTCTCGAGAACTATATGACTAATAAAGTGGATTCAAAAAAATAAAAACTTACTTTGGATTAATTCTGCCCTGCTCTTTCAAATGGAAATTTCTTTTTTTCCTGGCGTACATTTTAAAATGTCAATAGATGATTTAACAAGATGTCTTGTCTTAAATTTGCCCAAAGAACATTGAAAACTTTGATAAGATTAGAGCAAGCTAGAAAAATTATCCATTCAAACTCAAAAATTTTTATGTTTTATATTAAACTTGGCTTGAAAGAGCAGTGACCAGAATTGACTTGGAAGCACACTATTTCTTTGTTCTGGAAAACTGCTTTGGGCCATTTCATTACATACAACTACCAACAAAATTGGACTAGTTTGGGAATCTGGAGCTCTAAGGGGCTAAACTGTCTTTTACAGTAAGTCTGTGTTTGTCTAGGAGTGGTAACATTGCATTTCTGCAGAAAGTGTTACCTTTGGACAAGAGAATCTACTCCATGTATGTCATTAAGTGAAACTGTGCTGAAAAGTCCATATAGTTTATATTCTGGGAGAGGGAGGCAGACAATAACAAATCCGTAAAATATATATCAGATGTTGATAAGTGCTCTGGAGGAAAATTAAGTGAAGAAGGGGATGGGGTAGGCCTTGCATGGATTTACAATTTTATTTATTTATTTATTATTATTTTTTGAGATGGAGTCTCGCTCTGTCACCCAGGCTAGAGTACAGAGGTGCGATCTTGGCTCACTGCAACCTCCACCTCCCAGGTTCAAGTGATTCTCCCACCTCAGCCTCCTGAGTAGCTAGCATTACAGGCGTGTGCCACTGTGCTTGGCTAGTTTTTCTGTATTTGTAGTAGAGATGGGATTTCACCATGTTGGCCAGGCTGGGCTCGAACTCTTGACCTCAAGTGATCCACCTGCCTTGGTCTCCCAAAGTGCTGAGATTACAGGCATGAGCCCCTGCTCAGGGCCAGCAATTTTGTTTATTTAGAAATAACTTCAAACTTATGAAAAAATGCAAGAACAGTACAAAAAACTTGTTTTCATTAACCATTTTAAGGTAAGTTGCTATCACTCCTAAATGCTACCAGCAAGGACTTTCTCCTACATAAACATAACACAACCATCAAAATCGGGAAATTAGTACTGATTCTTTACTGCCATCCCATTCAGTTTCAAAAGTTGTCCTAGTGTTCTTATTAACAAGATAATTCTACTTGGCATCATACATTTCATTTAATTATCTTTTTGATGTCCTTCGATCAAAACCAGTTTTTCAGTGTTTCTTTGACTTTCAACCTTGACACTTTGGAAGATTACCAGCCAATTATTTTGTAGAATATTCCTCTACGTGGATTTGTTTGATGTTTCTCACAGTTAGATGTCAGTTATACATTTTTGGCAAGGATGCACATAAGTGATGTTGTGTTCTTCTTGCATCCTATTAAGTGATAGATTATTTCAATTTGTTTCGTAACTGGTAACTTTGATCACTTCATTAAGAAGGAATCTACTGGGCATCTTCACTGTAAAATTTCTCCTTTTTTCTTTGTAATTAAAAAGCATTTTATTGGGAGGTATTTTGAGAGTATGTAAATATTCCATGCCACTTAGACTTTCGTCTGCTAGTTTTAGTATCTGTGGATGTTTCTTGATTGATTATTTCTATTGTGGTCCATCATGTTCATTACATTTATATGTCGTCATTCTGCTATGGAAAAAATCTTTCTCTTTTCTTCATTTATTTATTATTTAAAAAGTTTATATCAGGATGAATTTATTGGTTTTATTTTATTCAATAAGTTCTTTTTCAGTATTATTAAATTTGATGCTCAAATTTTCTCAGATTTTGTCAGCGAGGGGCCCTACAAGCTGACATATGTGACATTTTGATAAAGCTCCCATCTTTGAGCACTGCCTTTTTTTCTGGTATAAGATTCAGGCTTATCTGTAATTTCCTTGCCCCAGTCCTAGAATCAGCCATTTCTCAAGAATCCCTGAATCCCTGAATCCCTTCAGTGGACAATAGCATTTGATATTTGGAAACCAAGTTTTGAGTGCTAAGTTTGCTTGTTTCTAATGAAATATCTCTTTTTCTTTTCTTTTTTCCCTTGGAGATAGGGGTCTCCCTATGTTGCCTAGGGTGGTCTTGAACTCCTGGGCTCGGGTGATCCTCTTTTTCTCTCTTTTCAGCCTTTCACGTAGCTGACTACGGGTTCATGCTACCATGCTTGGCTACAGGTACATGCCACCACACCTAGCTGCTAATAGGGTATTTCTGTTACCATAACTTTTTAAAAACATTTTTATTTATTTTTTAAAAATTCTTTGTGGGTACACAGGTATATATATTTATGGGGTACATGAGATACTTTGATACAGGCGTGCAATGAGTAATGATCACATCAAAGAAAACAGATATTCATCACCTCAAGCATTTATCTTTTGTGTAGCGAACAATCCAATTATATACTGTTAGTTATTTTATTTTGTTTATTTATTTATTCTTGAGACAGAGTCTTGCTCTATTGCCCAGGCTAGAACGTAGTGGTGCTATCTTAGCTCACTGCAATCTCCACCTCCTGGCTTCAAGTGATTCTCATGCCTCAGCCTCCTGAGTAGCTGGGATTATAGGCATGTATCACTAAGTCTTGCTAATTTTTGTACTTTTAGTAGAGATAGGGCTTCGCCATGTTCACCTTGAACTCCTGAACACAAGTGATTGGCCCACCTTGGCCTCCCAAAGTGCTGGGATTATAGGCATGAACCACCAGCCAACTTTTAGTTATTTTAAAATGTACAATTAAATTATTATTGACTATAGTCACACTGTTGTTTTGTAAATACTAGGTCTTACTCATTTTTTCTAAATTGTTTCTGTACCCGTTAATCATCCCCATCTTGTCCCCACTCCTCCAGCATCCTTTCCAGTCTCCGTTAATAATCCTTTTATACTCTATTTTTATGAATTCAATTGTCTTGATTTTTAGCTCCCACAAATAAATGAGTACATGCCAAGCTTGTCTTTCTATACCTGGCTTACTTCACTTAATGACCTCTAGTTCCACCATGTTGTAGCAGATGACAGGATCTCATTCTTTTTTATAGCTGAATACTACTCCATCGTATATATGTCACATTTTCTTTATCCATTAATCTGTTGTTTCCACATCTTGGCTATTGTGAACAGTGCTGCAACACACATGGGAGTGCAACTATCTCTTCAATATACTGATTTCCTTTCTTTTGGGTATACATACAGCAGTAGGTAGATCTATTTTTAGTTTTTTGAGGAACCTCCAAAGTGTTCTCCATAGTGGTTTTACTAATTTACATTTCCGCCAACAATGTATAAGGGTGTCCCTTTCTCAACAACATTTTTCATTGCTTGTCTTTTGGATATAAGCCACTTTAACTGGGTTGAGATGCTATCTCATTGTAGTTTTGATTTGCATTTCTCTAATGATCAAGGATGTTGAGCATCTTTTCATATGTCTGTTTGCTGTTTGTATATTTTATTTTGAGAAATATGTATTCAAATTTTTTGCTCCTTTTTTTTTTGAGATGGAGTCTTGCTCTGTTGCTCCAGCTAAAGTGCAGTGGTGTGATCTTGGCTCACCACAACCTCCACCTCCTGGGTTTAAGCGATTCTCCTGCCTCAGCCTCCCTAGTAGCTGGGGCTACAGGTGTGCACCACCATGCCCGGCTAATTTTTGTAGTTTTAGTAGAGATGGGGTTTCACTATGTTGGCCACACTGGTCTTGAACTCCTGACCTCAGGTGATCCACCCGCCTCAGCCTCCCAAAGTACCAGGATCACAGACGTGAGCCACTGCACTGGGCCTCTCTTGCTCATTTTTAAAACCAGATTATTAGATCTTTTCCTATAGAAATGTTTGATTAACCCTTTGGATTAATCCATGGTTATGAATCCCTTGTCAGATGGGGAATTTGAAAATATTTTCTCCCAATTTGTGGCTTGCCTTTTAACTATGTTGATTGTTTCCTTTGCTATGCAGAAGTTTTTAAACTTGACATGACCCAATTTGTCCATTTTCGCTTTGATTGCCTGTGCTCGTGGTGTATTACTCAAGAAATTTTTGCCCAGACCAATGTCCTGAAGAGTTTCCCCAATGTTTTTCTTGTAATAGTTTCATAGTTCAAAGTCTTAATTTTAAGTTTTTAATCCATTTTATTTGATTTTTATATAAGGCAAGAGATAGAGGTCAAGTTTCATTATTCTGCTTATGAATATCCAGTTTTTCTAGCACCATTTATTGAAGAGACTGTCTTTTCCTCAGTGTATGTTCTTGGCACCTTTGTTGAAAATGAGTTCACTGTAGGTGTGTGGATTTGTTTATGAATTCTCCATTCTGTTCCATGGGCCTATGTGTCTGTTTTTATGCCAGTATCACGCTGTTGGTTACTATAGCTCTGTAGTATAATTTGAAGGTAGGTAATGTGATTTCTCTAGTTTTCTTCTTTTTGCTCAGGGTGGCTTTGGCTATTCTGGGTCTTTTGTGGTTCCACATAAATTGTAGGATTTTTTTTTTCTATTTCTGTGATGAATGTCATTGGTATTTTGATAGGGATTGCATTGAATCTATAGATTGCTTTGGGTTGCAGGGACATTATAACAGTATTGATTCTTTCAGCCCCTGAACATGGGCTATAATTCCATTTTCTGGTATCCTCTTCAATTTCTTTCATCAGTCTTTTGTCATTTTCATTGTAGAGACCTTTCATTTCTTTGGTTAAATCCTAGGGATTTAATTTATGTGTGGCTCTTGTAAATGGAATTGCTTTTTTGATTTCTCTTTCAGGGTTTTCACTATTGGCATATAGAAATGCTACTGATTTTTGTATGTTGATTTTGTATCCTGCAACTTTGCTGAATTTGTTTATCAGTTCTAATAGTTTTGTTTTGTTTTAAACTCATGTTTTTTAATTAATAGTTTTTGATGGAGTCTTTAGGTTTTTCCAAATATAAAATTATATCATCTGCAAAAATAGATAATTTGACTTCTTCCTTTCCAAATTAGATACCTTTTATTTCTCCCATATATTTTTAGTGGACAGAGCTGGAATTATATGTATAAATACACATATAAATACATTTATTTGTATGTATGTGTATGTATATGCTCATATACATATACACATGTATATATTTATTTACATATTCATTTTATATCTATATAGACTGAAAACATGAATAAATATCTTTATCTTCCAATTCCAATCCAAAACCACAGGATTCATCATCGTTTTCTTTTCCTTTTCCTTTTTTTTTTTTTTTTTTTTTTGAGATGGAATTTCACTCTTGTCACCCAGGTAGGAGTGCAATGGCGTGATCCTGGCTTACTGCAACCTCTGCCTGCCGAGTTGAAGTGATTTTCCTGCCTCATCCTCCTGAGTAGGTGGGATTACAGGTACCCACCACCATGTCTGGCTAATTTTTGTATTTTCAGTAGAGACAGGGTTTCACCATGTTGGCCAGGCTGGTCTCGAACTCCTGACCTCAGGTGATCTGCCCACCTTGGCCTCCCAAAGTGTTGGTATTACAGGCATGAGCCACTCATTGGTTTTCTATCACTCCATGTTGTAATTCCCTTTTCCCACAGTGAGAAATTGGACTGTCATCACCCTTAACATATTTATGTGTTAGATGAGTCCCTTCTGAATGGAACCAATTTCCCGATTCTCCCACCAGCACCCTTCCTTGACAGCACTAAGCTCTTTATTCTCCTTCTGCCTTATCGTGTTTAAGTACTGACAGCCTGCTTCATGCTCCCTCTGCCAGAGCCCTCTGTGCTGATGACCTTCTTGCCTTGTGCAGCACAATGCACAGGTGTGTCACCCCACCCCCACCCTGCATAAATGACTACCTTGCTGGGCCTTTGAACTAAATTATTTAGGAAGGCAGGGAGAATACGAAGTTAACAATTTTAAATGAAATGCTAGGGTAACGCCTTGCTAAGATGACATTTGAGATTATAGATCTGAAAATATGAAGTTGATGAAGACATGGGTGGGTCATGTGGATATTTAGGGAAGAGTATTCTGGCAGAGAGAGTAACATGTGCAAGAGCTGTGAGGCACAAAGGTGCTCTGCATGTATAAAGTAGAGAGGCCACCATCATTGGAGTACCATGAGCAAGTGAGAAAGTAGTAGATGAGGTCAGAGATGTGCTAGGGAACCAGACTCTATAGGGTCGTGTAGACCATTGTACAGTCTTGGCTTTTTCTTTAAGTAAGCTGGAGCACCATGGGATGATTTTGAACAGTGGAGTGATGTAGTGTGACATGTGTTTTGAAAGGATTACTTTGGTTCCTGTGTGGAGAGTAGATGGTGTACGTATGGGGTGGCAGGAGGTAGGGGAGAGGGAAGTTGAAAACAGGGGAACAGCTAAGTTACTACTGAGATAATTAGAAGATAAATTAGACTAAGTGTGGTTGCTCTGGAGGTGGTGAGCATTGGTCAGATTCTGAACATGTTTTGAAGGTAGAGCTATTGGGATTTGCTGATGGATTAGACGTAGAGTGTAAAAACCAAAGAGCCAATGATAGCTCCAAAGTTTTACTGACTGGTAGGATGGTTACCATTCATGGAAATAGGTTAGCCTGTGGGAAAAGCGAGTTTGAGCAAAAATATTATGAGTTTTGAGCCAAGCATATTAAGTTTGGGTGTATATTGGACATCCAAAAGGACATATTTAATAGGCAATTAAATATATGTGTCTGGAGGTTGGGGGAGAGACTTGGGTTGGAGGTAAAACTTTGGGAAGTTTCATCATATAGAGAGTATTCAAAGCCATGTGGTAGATGAAAGAGTGTAGAATATGAATAGAAGAGAACTAAGGAATGAACCCTGGAGCATGGCAACAATATGAAAAAAAAGCATAAAAGATGGTTAGAAGTAACTAGTGAGGTAGGGGAAGCCTAGGGACATGTTCTGGAAGCAGAATAAACAAAGTATTCAAGGAGAAGGGAAATATCAAGTAAGGTAAAAACCGAGATATAGGAATATAGAGGTCATTCCTGAAGAGAGCAGTTTCAGTGGAGTGATGAGAACAAAAGCCTGATTGAAATAGGTGCAAGAGAGAATGGAAAGACTAGAACTGGATTAAGCAAGTCACTGGCAACCTTTTAGGGAGTTCTGATATAAAGAGAGCAGAGAAGTAGGGAAGTAACTGGTAAAGGAAGTTGAAACGAGAGCTTATTTTGCCAAGATGAGAAATATTATAGTTCATTTTTATGCTGATGGAAAAGTCTCAGTAGAAAGGGAAAATTGATAACACATGAGAGAGGAGAAAATAGCTAGAGCTATGTCCTTAAGTAGATGTATTAGTTTGCTTTCACATTGCTACAAAGAACTACCTGAGACTGGGTAATTCATAAAGAAAAGAGGTTTAATTGACTCAGTTCTGCATGGCTGGGGAAGCCTCAGGAAACTTAAAATCATGGCAGAAGATGAAGGGGAAGCAAGGCACATCTTATATGGCTGCAGGAGACAGAGAGCAAGAGAGAGCGAGAGAGAGAGAGAGAGAGTGAGAGAGAGAGAGAGAGAGAGAGAGAGAGAGAGAGAGAGAAAGAAAGAAGGGGGGAAGTGCCACACACTTCCAAACAACCAGATCTTGTGAGAACTCACTAACTTTCATGAGAACAGCAAAGGGGAACTCTGCCCCATGATTCAATCACCTCCTGCCAGGCCCCTCCCCTGATACATGGGGATTACAATTCGAAACAAGATTTGGGTGGGGACACAGAGCCAAACCATATCAGTAGGTGACAGGGAATAGGTTCAGGACTCGACCTTATTAGGAGCATAGCAAATGCCTCCATAGCAGTAAAACAGAAGGCAGAGTATTGGACACAGAAGAAGGCAGGTGGTTATACATGGTGGTTAAGAGTTTGTGGATATTCTCTTCTGATTTGCTTCGAGTTGTTTTCAAGGAAACAGGAAAAAAGTATCATTCACTGAGATTGAGGATGGTGGAAAAGGTGATGATAGATGCCTATGAAAGAAGAAAGCATGAAATAGTGGTCTATGAGAGAGGGAGAAAGAATAAACTCAAAGAGACGAAGTATAATTGCTTGGCAGCAAAGCACCTTTACTTAGCGGTTATGAATTCAAAGCAAGAAACCAATTGGAATGATTCGGGTGTGTGTGTATTTTTTTTCTCCCCATTCACATTCCATTGAGTGAATGCAGGTGCAGAATGTGGAAGCTAGTATAAAGACAGTGAGAAAAGAGCAAGGGGTTGATAGTATATTTAAAGGATGAATATAAAGATGCAATGATGCAATTAATCTGGGCAAATAAGAAAATGAAGATTTGAGTTGAGTTAGGAACAGTGAAAGGTGATGAGATCAATGGACTATAGGTCTCTATGGGATCAAAGAATTGTTAGAGTCAGAAAACTGGAAAGAGTGAGCTGGAGAGATAAAAGGTCATGGTTAGTGAATGGAATGTCTGAAATAAAAATTATGGATAGCTGCAATTATCACTAATAACAATACCTGGGTGTTACTATGGGGAGTCATTGCCTGAGGTAGGGTAGAGGATAAGACCATTGGAAAAGAGATCAAGTAACTAAGAATGCAGAGTATTAGAACCATTGATCAGATCAGGACATTAAAATAATTATGAATTATGACACAAGTAGTGTTGGAGACAGTACTAGAAGTGGGCCCAAAGCCCAAATATCCAAGGCATTAAAGGAAGTGATCTGGAGGTGAATAGATAACCACAAGGAGGGTAGAGGGTGATATGACTGATGAAGCAAATAAGGTTAGGTTTCTTTCTTAAGAAGAATCGGAGAATGGTCTGGAAGTAACAGTGGAGGAGCAAGAAGGACAGTTATACCATGAAGAGCTGTGGGTAAAATTTTATCCTGAAATTTCATTACAAAATAGCTTTGGCTCAGAAATATCTAAATCTGAATTTATTATGGATAACAAATACTTAAGAGAAAAAAATCATGAAATATAAGCCTAATGAGGTCAGGGACTTTTTTTTTGGTCATTTTCATTCACTGTTATAGTCCAAATTCCTACAATAATGCCTAGCATATAACAGATATTCAACAAATGGTTGTTAAATTGCAAATGAATAAATAAGAAGTAAAGATGAAATCTAGTTTTTGTGTTTTTGGGGAAATTCACATCTTACCTTTTAATGATGGCCATAGAAATTACCACTGAAAAATATTGGGAAACCTGGTATTTAGTCAACAGACAAAATGTGAGGTAAGTACAATGAAAGGGACTCAGAAAGGCCAACAAAATACAATTTTAAATGTTTTCTTTTTACCAAAAGTACTTTCTAAAAATGAAAGCAAGGAAAATGTAAGGATTCTGATTGTACTCTGTAAGTACTCATTCCAAGGCAGCAGCACTTGCTCTGGTGGCATCTGGCCCTCACTGTGGGTAGCAAATTTCTTGTATTTACCATGACACAATGTATTATTGTGCATATGTGTTGAATGGCAAGAAGTCTGCTACCCTCAGTGGGAAGAATCAAAATTTGAATATAATTTACTTAAAAGCATAATCTAAGAGCACATGTCATGATTATTCTTATTATCACATCCTTTTTGTGTTTTTGCAAGAGAGAAACCAGATTTGCAGCATTTATGCTACAAGATGTACACAATCTGCAGCCTATCTTATGTACTCCACATGTAGTGTCAATTGGTATAAACTCTCTAGAAGGAAATTGACTGTAGATAGGAAATCTTCACCATATTTATGAAAGTTGATACTGCAATTCCCCTTCTATGATAGTATCAGTATTGTTTATGTAAATGGTGAAAAAACCTATTTCACCAGCCTGGTTATATTAAAAGTCACATTTAGTTTAAAAAACATATAGTTCATGTAAATTGCTCATGATTCTGCCCTCTCAAAGTAGAAAAACAACTGGTAATACACTTTGAAGCCATACTTTTATAAACTGTTGAAAAACTTAGGGGGCTTAATTTGCTAAAAGGGATCATCTTCCAAACCCTAGGCAGAGAGGCAAGAGAGTGTGACTAACACTGTAGTTTGTCTTGCCATTGTAACATTTTACCTTACTCAAATGAATACGTCTTTGGCTATCGTGATGCCGCTGTCATCACAATGACCACCTGCATGGGCCACAATAGTTCTTTTTGGAGATCTTACTCTTAGTCTTATACTCAGGTATGAGTGACCCACAGTTTAGCATCTACAGATGCAGATTTTATGACTGTAAAATGTAACACATGCTTATTGGATAATACAAAAAACAACCATTAGTAACATTTCAGACCATTTCTTTCTCTATTATTGGGAGTTTACAGTAATTCTTCCTCCTTTTTTTTTTTTTTTGAGACGGAGTTTCCCTCTTGTCACCCAGGCTGGAGTGCAATGGCATGACCTGGGCTCACTGCAATCTCTGCCTCCCGGGTTCAAGCGATTCTCCTGCCTCAGCCTCCCGAGTAGCTGGGATTACAGGTGCCCACAACCATGGCTGGCTAATTTTTGTATTTTTGGTAGAGACAAGGCTTCACCACATTGGCCAGGCTGGTCTTGAACTACTGACCTCAGGTGATTCACCTGCCTCGGCCTCCCAAGGTGTTGGGATTACAGGCGTGAACCACCATACCTGGCCTACAGTAATTGTTTTCTTTTCTTTTTAAATATTTAGCTATTGCACTTAATATTGCATTGTAAGCATTTCCACATAATTTTGAGTTTATTTTTAAAACCTAATTGTTAATAGTCACAAAATAGACTATTGTAAGGTGTACCACAATTTATTTAAGTAATCCTTGAGTGTTAGATATTTAGGTTGTTTTTATTGCTTCTTTATTTGAAGTGTTCCTATGCCAAGATTTCAAATGAGCAGGTGAAAGGCGTAAAGAATTGATTCTTGAGGCCGGGCGCGGTGGCTCAAGCCTGTAATCCCAGCACTTTGGGAGGCCGAGGCAGGAGGATCACGAGGCCAGGAGATTGAGACTATCCTGGCTAACACAGTGAAACCCCGTCTCTACTAAAAATACAAAAAATTAGCCGGGCGTGGTGGCGGGCGCCTGTAGTCCCAGCTACTCGGGAGGCTGAGGCAGGAGAATGGCGTGAACCCGGGAGGCGGAGCTTGCAGTGAGCCGAGATCGCGCCACTGCACTCCAGCCTGGGCAACAGAGCGAGACTCTATCTTAAGAGAAAAAAAAAAAAGAATTGACTCTTGGAGGAACTCCTGATGAGCCTCAGAACTGGGCAAGTAAATTTAGGCATAAACTAATCTATTGAATACCTCGATATTATTATCAGTCCCATTATAACCCTGCCTTTAAAACCAGGTTCTGACTTAGGGCTAGGGGCAGGAGAATCACAGAATGGTAGCAGTTTTATATGTCACAGATTTTCTTTTTTTTTAAGGCTGTATTTGCATGAAGCAAAAATAACCCATCAAGTAATTCATTTGAGTAAAAATACTTTATTGTTTCAAATCCTGCCATGCTACTAATGGATGCTAGAGGGCAGCAGAAGCCAGGAACTGGCAGGAAAAGCACTGGCTTCGATAGGCTAAAGAGGCTCTGCCAGATCTGAGGAACCATCTGTTCAGGGCAGAGACAGAAGTCTGAGTTCAAGGAGTCTGCAATAAAGGTTCTGTTCAGTAACTTGAGAGGCCAGCAAAATAGAGGAGTAACAAGATTGCTAAAAAGGGTTAGATGCTTAACAAGCACTTACCTTAAACCTTTTGGAGGATTGAAACAAAGGAAGACTTGGAGGCATCACCAACTTCGTAAGCCAAAAACCATGGGTTACCACGTTATCCATTTGAAGAAAAGGATAGAATTAAGCTGTGGTAAAGTTTGAAGTACACGTATTAGGGAAGCACGATGTCTGTACAAGAACTGGGGTTGTCAGAGAGTCATGACAACATGGCTCTGACATCATCTGAACACACACTCCATTGAAAGAGACCACTCGTCAGGGTAACAAGTGGGTAGGGCATGAGGAAGCGGGTAGCTTGTAAGCTATGGGAAGAGGCAACATTTTAGTAAAACAGTTTCTGACTTCTGGTGGTAGAAAGAACACTGATTAGGAGTCCTGAGAACTAGATTCTAGGTCTATCTACCAATTACTTATATGACTTGAGCAAGTCACTCCCGCTTCCTTGGGGTTCTGGTTTCTCACGGACAAATTAGGTAGTTGAAGACTGGATGAATTCTTAAATATCGAAGATGTCTGAAATTCTAGGGCTGGATTGACTGGTGTGATCTATTTAATCAAAACTGTAACCCAATAACACTGTGCAGACAGAGTGAGATAACAGCCTAGCGTCATTCCTTCCTTCGTCTCTACAAACTGTCCTAATGCAGCTAGGCTAACAGTGTTGCAATCCCACCATTTATTTTTACGTATGTGAAGAGCAGAAGGGAGAGTATTTGACGTTTCATATTTTGTATTAATGTAAGAGGAAGAAGAAGGAGCACGGTTTCCCAGGATTCTTTGATCCTGTTTTAAATAAACTAGTATGTATCTGTAAGATCTTCAGAAGATTTGTAAGATAATATACAAAGACTCATTATTGCAGTTTAAGCTTTTTGGTTGTTGATACTTGGGTCATGGAGGTAGGAAGAATTAAAAGGCTCTTCGGGATATTTTAGATTTCTGTAACCAGAGCTTATAGTTTTGAATTTTAAAGTGGTAGATAATGATAAACACATTGTCAAAATGTTCATTATTTCCTTTTCTCTAACTATCACTGTATGATTACACATAACTTTTTTGTTTTTGCTTTCAAATTTCTTTTAAATTTATTTATAAACCTGTTTCAAAGTGAAAGTTACTGCTATTTGAATTTTATACCTTTATGTAAAAATTTAATAAGTAGATAAATTTGAAGAGGCTGTTTATGGTTATTAGACTATAAACATTTTTTGATAAACTACTTTCTTATGGATAGACATGGAGAAATGTAAAATATAGACATTTAAAAACATCAAACAACTTTAAAACTGCTTGATAATAAAATCTGATCTGTTTTTTCACCTAATTTAATGCAAAAAATTAAAAAATGTGATTTAAAGTGATGCAGTCAAATTGATTTTTAAAGCTAGACAATGTCATAAACATCTAGTGCAAGTGGTCCTTGACCTTTTTACTGCCAAGTGCCCTTTTAATTATTTTTGTCTCTAGTGATTCAACATTTTGAAATATTTTGACCCTTCTTTTCCACCAAAAGCACTTCTTAAACTATAATTAAGTTTTTCATCTTGAATTAATCTGAAGCACATATAACTGCTCATCTCTTTAGCATGGGTTTAGCAATAACACCATCCTGAGATGATGAATTCCAACCAAATTTAAAAAATCCTAGCATTTAGTGCAGATTCACTGTGAAAATATGTGTTAATTATATTATAGTTTGGAAAAATTGAAAATAGGTCCTGGACTCCTATGGACTCTGGGGAGCTGTTTCCTTTCCCTAGCTCTCTCAATTTGCAAATGAATAGCTTAATCACTTGTTTAATGTCACACTGATTCGAGTCCAATGTTCTATCTGCAATTCTGAGTATTCTTTCTTCTTTAGGATTCATCATTATAGCTGATGGTAATGATTGAATGATTGAAGTTAAGTTCATACTTCTCACAAAAGGAGAATCTAGAAATTTAGGTTGGTTGGTGTTTTAGTTTGTTTTTTCTTAGATGACGCTTAAACTGAAAAAATCTAAGTTTAGGAGACATTTCAGGTACCAGATTCACAGAACTAAATTCTGGATATTTCCTGGAAAATAAGTATGATATCTATCTTACTGTTGTTTTCTTATTGGAATCCTTCGAGAATAAGAAACAAGAGGTTATTTTGTTTTAGCAGCATGCCTATGTGACTGCTATTTTATCACTTAAACTTTATTATATGCCAATTTACTTGCAAAATAGAAAACCATTAATTTCCAATTCCATAGAAGTCAAATAGCAACATTGCGTGTGTGTGTGTGTGTGTGTGTGTGTGTGTGTTTGCTGATTACAGATGCAGTTCTCCCCGCTCAAGTCCATAAACATGTTACAAGTGTATAACATTTTTAGAGTTGAGGGAGAAACCTATTTCGAGTACTCCTGAAATACCCAAGTACACCTTACCTTCTTCTCCTACTCATAGAGACAACTCTGATTCTTCTTCTCTTCCTGTGTATACACAGCCAAAATTATCTCTTGCCACCCCTGCTATCCTGCCATGATTCCTGGAAGGTCTGTATCAATGCTTTTTTTTAAATTTTATTTTAAGAGATGGGGTCTTGCTCAGTTGTTCAGGCTTGAGGGCAGTGGCAGTGGCTATTCACAAGCATGATCATTGCACGCTACAGCTTCCAACTCCTGGGCTCAAGTGATCCTCCTGCTTCAGGGTCTTCAGGTGTGTGCCATAGAACCTGGCTCAAATAAGTTTTTTGTTTTGGTTTTTGTTTTCAGATAAAAATGTGTGAACGTGTCATCTTGGAGGGTTAACACAATGATTTATTATCAGCATAACCAAGTTCATATGAGTTATTCTAACTGAGTTAACTAGCAGAGAGTAGGGATTAGAAGTAATAAAGATAAAATTTGGAGGAGTGGTTAGATGAAGGATAATGGAACTCAGAATACCCAAGGGACAAGGTACGACAATGACAGTTATTATGAATGTACCAGGAGCTTGAAGTTGAAATTGAAGAAAGATGAGGCTGGTGGAGGGATGATAGAATCATAGAGAAAGAAATGTTTTCTTATTCATAATCTTGTATGCAGAATTTGTTTTCTGAGAAAAGCCAAGTTTTTAGCAATGTTGTTTGAAAGGGCTTTGGCTGGCCATGATGGCTCACGCCTGTCATCCCAGCATTTTGGGAGGCTGAGGCTAGCGGATCACCTGAGGTCAGGAGTTTGAGACCAGCCTGGGCAACATGGTAAAACCCCATTTCCATTAAAAAAAAAAAAAAAGACTGGGCGTGGTAGCTCACGCCTGTAATCCCAGCACTTTGGGAGGCTGAGGTGGGAGGATCACCTGAGGTCAGGAGTTCAAGACCAGCTTGGCCAACATGGCAAAACCCTGTTGCTACTAAAAGCACAAAAATTAGCCAGGCATGGTGGCAGGCTCCTGTAATCCCAGCTACTTGGGAGGCTGAGGCAGGAGAATCACTTGAGCCCAGGAGTTGGAGGTTGCAGTGAGCTGAGATTGTGCCACTGCACTCCAGCCTCGTCGACAAGAGTGGAACTATCTCAAAAAAAAAAAAAAAGAAAAAAAAGAAAAAGAAAAAAAAGAAGGGGCCTTATTTTGGCTGGGTTCATGCCTGTAATCCTGGAATTTTATGAGGCCAAGGCAGGAGAATCACTTGAGCCTAGGAGTTTGAGACCAGCTGGGCAACATGGTGAAACCTCATCTCTACAAAAAATACAAAAATCAGCTGGGCGTGGTGGTGCATCTCTGTAGTCCCAGCTACTTGGGAGGCTGAGGTGGGAGAAGCACTTAAGCCCAGGGAGGTGGAGGCTGTAGTGACCCGTGATCGCACCACTGCACTCCAGCCTGGGTGTCAAAGTGAGACTCTGTGTCAAAGGAGAAAAAGAAAAAAAAAGAAAGTGTCATATTTTTATACCTGCTTCTAGCACTGACTTAGCAGTGGAACTGCCTCTGTTAGACTTCACTTTTAATATTGCAATCATCACTAGAATAAAATGAAATTTCAATTTTATGTTTTTTAATAATAAACAATTTAAAAATACTTCAATATTCCATGAAAATGTTCATTATATTTGTATTTTATGTTTGCATACAGAGAATATTTAGAGATCATCTTTTAAAACAACGTCAAGTAATTTTGACTAGAAAACACTTAGACCTCTTTACAAAGACAGCATTGTAGGGTTTTATAGAATTGTGCAGCTCATACTTGCATAGTTGTTTAGTGGCAAAATCTGGCCCAAAGCAAATTACCTGTTCCCCCTGAGATACTCATTTCATAAGTATGAGGTTCCTGAGGAACTGAAAATAAATGGAAGTTAAAAATGTTTTAATAGATGAATGCACAGCTGAATTCTACTAGACATGTAAAGAAGAGCTGATACTATTCCTGCTGATACTATTCCCAAAAAATTGAGGAGGAAGGACTCCTTCCTAACTCATTACATAGGTCAGCATAATTCTAATACAAAAACCTGGCAGAGACACAAAGAAAAAAATTTCAAGCCAATATCCCTGATGAACACAGATACAAAAGTCCTCAACAGAAAACTAGCAAACTGAATCCAGCAGTACATCAAAAAAGCTAGTCCGCTATGATCAAGTAGGCTTTATTCCTAAGATGCAAGGCTGGTTCAGCATACACAAATCACTAAATCTGATTTATGACATAAACAGAACTACAAACAAAAATCACATGATCATCTCAATAGGTTCAGAAAAGACTTTTGATAAAATTCAACATCCCTTCATGTTAGAAACCCTCAACAAACTAGGCACTGAAGAAATATACCTTAAAATAAAAGCCATTTATGACAAGCCCACAGCCAATGTCCTACTGAATGGGCAAAGGCTGGAAGTATTTCCCTTGAAAACCAGAACAAGACAAGATTGCCTACTCTCACCACTTCTATTCAGCATAGTACTGGAAGTCCTGGCCAGAGCAATCAGGCAAGAGAAATAAATAAAAGGAACCCAGATGGGAAGAGAGGAAATCAAACTATCTCTCTTCAGTCTATAGCTGGAAAAACCTCATATTCTCTACCCGAAGGCTCCTAGATCTGATAAACAACTTCAATACAGTTTCAGGATACAAAATCAATGTACAAAAATCGCTAGCTTTCCTTTAAAAAAATTTCCCCCAACCTTTAATTTCAGGAATACATGTGCAGGACGTGCATGTTTGTTACCTAGGTAAACATGTGCCATGGTGGTTTGCTGCACAGATCATCCCATCATGTAGCTATTAAGCCTAGCATCCATTAGCTATTCTTCTTGATGTGCTCTCCCTCCACCAACCCCCCATCCTCCAACAGGCCCCAGTGTGTGTTGTTCCCCTACAAGTGTTCCCCTCATTGAACCCCCACTTATGAGTGAGAACATGTGGTGTTTGGTTTTCTCTTCCTGCATTAATTTGCTGAGGATTATGGCTTGCAGCTCCATCCATGTCCCTACAAAGGACATGATCTTATTCCTTTTTATGGCTGCATAGTATTCCTGGATGTATATGTGATATGGCTCCAATGACTGGAGGAACACCAGGATCCTTGGTCTTGCACTGATTTAAATAATGACACGGACACACGTGGAGTGGTTTTAAGGTATGGAGAGTTTAATGGGCAAGAAAGAAGGAAGAAGCTTCCCACTACATAGACAGAGGGAGGGGTCTCCAAGCCAAGAGAGGAAACCCTGAGGGGTTGGGGTGGAAACAGCCAGTTATATGAGGAGACTGGAGGAGTTGCTGTCTGATATTTGCATAGGGCCCAGGGCATTGGCTTGACCAGGTACGTCATTCAAGTAGCCCACAAAAAAACTGGCTCTCCCACCCTAGAGTTTTAATATGCAAATGCAGGGCGCCATGATATCCTACACATGCAGGGATGTGTGGGGGCAGTCATGTTGCTAGGCACATGTGGGGACAAGAAGAGGACTTTGGGAATTGCCATGTTTGGGTGGACCCAATTTCTAATGGCTAGTATTTGCATATTGAAGGTTGCTGGCCTGGCTCTAAGAGCCACGGCTTTTCTGTTAGACAAGAAACGTTTCTGGAGCTGCTTTAAAAAAAGAAAAAACCTTCCCAAGGACCCCCTTTCTTCTCTATTTGCCTAAAATAATTTCTTAATAACTCCTATAACATATGTACCACATTTTCTTTATCCAGTCTATCATTGATGGGCAGGTAGGTTGATTCCATGTCTTTGCTATTGTTAGTAGTGTTGCAATGAACATACATGTGCATATATCTTTATAATAATTTATTTTTCTTTGGGTATATGCCCATCAATGAGATTGCTGGGTGAAATGGTATTTCTTCCTCTAGGTCCCTGAGGAATTGACACACTGTCTTCCACTATGGTTGAACTAATTTATACTCCCACCAATAGTGTAAAAGTATTCCTTTTTTCTTCACAACCCCATCAACATCTGCTGTTTTTTGAGTTTTAATAATAGCCATTCTGATTGGTATGAGATGGTATCTCATTATGGTTTTGATTTGTATTTCTCTAATGATCAATGATGTTGAGCTTTTTTCATGTATTTGTGGTCACATGTATGTCTTCTTTTGAGAAGTGTCTGTTGATGTCTTTTGCTCATTTTTCAATGGGGTTGTTTGTTTTTTTCTTATGAATTTGTTTAAGTTTCTTGTAGATTCTGGATATTAGAACTTTTTCAGATGAGTAGCTTGCAAATATGTTCTCCAGTTCTGTAGGTTTTCTTTCATTCTGATGATAGTTTCTTTTGCGGTGCAGAAGCTCTTTACTTTAATCAGATCCCATTTTTCAGTTTTGGCTTTTGTTGCAATTGCTTTTGGCATCTTCATCATGAAATCTTTGCCTGTGTCTATGTCCTGAATGGTATTACCTAGATTTTCTTCTAGGGTTTTTATAGTTTCAGGTTTTACATTTAAGTCTTTAATCCATCTTGAGATTTTTGTATACGGTGTAAGGAAGGGGTCCAATTTCAATTTTCTGCATATGCCTCGTGAGTTCTCCTAGCACCATTTATTAAATAGGGCATCTTTTCCCCATTGCTTCTTTTTGTCAGGTTTATTGAAGACCAGATGGTTGTAGGTATGCAGTTTTATTTCTGGGTTCTCTATTTTGTTCCATTGGTCTACGTGTCTGTTCTTGTATCAATACCATGATGTTTTGGTTACTGTAGGCTTGTGCTTGGTACCGTGTTAGTTACTGGGAATGTTGTAATGAATATATGTGAAGTGAACTCTGTCCAGCTGGAGCAGCAAGGGAAAGAGAGTAAAATGGTAAGTGCTTTGAAGGAAATGATGAGTGTGAGGATAAAGAATGTTGCTGCTTACCTTGGGTGAATGAGTTGAGAATACTTAGAGAGGGTGACCAGGAAAGATGTCTGAGCAGATATTATTTAGACTGAAACCATTCCGAACAAAGTTGACCCACTGGACCTCAGTGTTCAGTATGGGTAGCACTATCACAGGTGATGTGCCTGTCAATGACCTTTCTTTGTCTCTAGGACTTCTGAGTTTGAGTAATACAGTGTGGTCTTATTTTCTTTTCCTTTATGAAGGCACTTGGCTTTTATCTTTGTTTTCTGAGACAGCTGTTTCATTTCATTGATAGATGTTATGTCGTCCTATAGCAAGCCGGTGCTTATTTCATCTTATGAGGATTGCTTTCTTCTACACATTTTATTTTATTTTTTTAACTCTTTATGTTTTTTATTTTTAATTTTTATTATACTTTAAGTTCTAGGGTACATGTGCACAACGTGCTGGCTTGTCACATAGGTATACATGTGCCATGCTGGTCTGCCGCAACCATCGATCCATGATTTACATTAGGTATTTCTCCCAATGCTATCCCTCCCCTCACCCCCCACCCCACAACAGGCCCTGGTGAGAGGTCTTTCATTTCCCTTGTTAGCTGTATTCTTAGGTATTTTATTCTGTCTGTGGCAATTATGAATGGGCATTCATTCATGATTTCATGATTTGGCTCTCTGCTTCCCTGTTGTTGGTATATAGGAATGCTTGTAATTTTTGGACATTGATTTTGTATCCTGAGACTTTCCTGAAATTGCTTATCAGTTTAAGAAGCTTTTGGCTGAGAGATGGAGTTTTCTGGATATAGGATTATGTCATCTGCAAAAAAGTACAGTTCGACTTCCTCCCTTCATATTTAAATATACTTTATTTCTTTCTCTTGACTGGTTGCCCTGGCCAGAACTTCCAATACTACGTTGAATAGGAGTGGTGAAAGAGGGCATCTTTGTCTTGTGCCAGTTTTCAGGGGGAAAGCTTCCACCTTTTGCCATTCAGGATGATATTGGCTGTGGGTTTGTCATACATGGCTCTTATTTTTTTGAGGTATGTTTCTTCAGTACCTAGTTTATTGAGAGTTTTTAACATGAAGGGATGTTGAATTTTATCGAAGGTTTTTTTCTGCATCTATTGAGATAATCATGTGGTTTTTGGCTTTAGTTCCATTTATGTATGGCCCACATTTATTGATTTGTGTATGTTAAACCAAGCTTGCATCCAGGCGATGAAGCCTAGTTGATCATGGTGGATAAGTTTTTTGATGTACTGCTGGATTTGGTTTGCCAGCATTTTATTGAGGATTTTTGCATCGATGTTCATCGAGATATTGACCTGAGGTTTTCTTTTTTTGTTGTAGCTCTGCCAGATTTTGGTATCAGGATGACGCTGGCCTCATACAATGAGTTAGTGAGGAGTCCCTCCTTTTCAATTTTTGGGGAATAGTTTCAGTAGAAACGGTACCAGCTCTTCTTTGTATCTCTGGTAGAATTTAACTGTAAATTCATCTGGTTCTGGGCTCTTTTTTTGGTTGGTAGGCTATTTATTACTGCCTCAATTTCAGAACTTGTTATTGGTTCATTTAGGGATTGAATTTCTTCCTGGTTTGGGAGGGTGTATATGTCCAGGAATTTATCAATTTCTTCTAGATTTTCTAATGTGTGTGCATAGAGGTGTTTACAGCATTCTGTCATGGTTGTTTGATTTTTTATGGGGTCAGTAGTGATATCCCCCTTATCATTTCTTTTTTATTTTATTTATTTTTTGAGACAGAGTTTTGCACTTGTTTCCCAGACTGGAGTGCAATGGTGTGACCTCGGCTCACTGCAACCTCTGCCTCCCAGGTTCAAGCGATTCTCCTGCCTCAGCCTTCAAAGTAGGTGGAACTGCAGGCACGTGCCACCACACCCAGCTAATTTTTTGTATTTTTAGGAGATATGGGGTTTCACCACATTGGCCAGGCTCGTCTCAAACTCTTGACCTCAGGTGATCTCCCTGCCTTGGCCTCCCAAAGTGCTGGGATTACAGGCATGAGCCACTGTGCCCAGCCCCCCTTATCATTTCTGATTGTGTTTATTTGAATCTTCTCTCTATTTTTTTTTTTAAGTTAGTGTAGCTCATGGTCTATCTATTGTTTTATATTTTTCAGCAAACCAGCTCCTGTGTTTGCTGATTTATTAAAGGGTTTTTCATGCCTCTATCTCCTTCAGTTCAACTCTGATCTTGGTTGTTTCTTGTCTCTGTTAGCTTTGGGGTTTGTTTGCTCTTGGTTCTCTAGCTCTTTTAGTTGTAACGTTAGGTTGCTAACTTGAGATCTTTCTAGCTTTTTAATGTGGGTATTTAGTGCTATAAATTTCTCTCTTAACATTGCTATAGCTGCATCCCAGAGATTCTGGTACATTGTATCTTTGTTCTCATTAGTTTCAAAGAACTTCTTGATTTTTGCTTTAATTTCATTATTTGCCAAGAGATATTCAGGAGCAGGTGTTCAGTTTTCATGTAGTTGTATGGTTTTGAGTGAATTTCTTAATCTTGAGTTCTAATTTGATTTCACTGTGGTCTGAGAGACTGTTATGATTTCAGTTCTTTTGCATTTGCTGAGGAGTGTTTTTACTTTCAATTATGTGGTCAGTTTTAGAGTAAGTGCTGTGTGGTGATGAGAAGCATGTATATTCTGTTGTTTTGGGATGGACAGTTCTGTAGACATGTATCAAGTCCACTTGATCCAAAACTGAGTTCAGGTCCTGAGTAGCATTTTCATATACCAATAATGCCCAAGCTGGGAACCAAATCAGGAATGCAATCCTAGTCACAATAGGTACAAAAGAATAACATTCCTAGGAATATAGCTAACCAAGGAAGTGAAAGATTTCTACATGGAGAACTACAAGACACTGCTGAAAGAAATTATAGGTGACATAAATGGAAAAGCATTTCATGCTCATGGATTGGAAGAATCAGTATCATTAAAATGACTATACTTCCCAAGCAATTTACAGATTCAGTGCTATTTCTTCCAAACTACCAACAACATTTCTTCACAAAAGTAGAAAAAACTATTCCAAAATTTATATGGAACCAAAAAAAAAAAAAAAAAAAAAAAAAAAAGCCCAAGTCCCCACAGCAATCCTAAGCAAAAGGAACAAAGCCAGAGACGTCACATTATTCAAATTCAAACTATACTACAAGGCTGCAGTAACCAAAACAGCGTGATACTGGTAGAAAAACAGACACATAGACCATAATGGAACAGATTAGATAACCCAGAAATAAAGCTGCACACCTACAACCACCTGATCTTCAACAATGTTGACAAAAACAAGCAATGGGAAAAGGACTTCTAATTCAATAAATGGTGCTGGAATAACTGACTAGCTATATGAAGACAATTGAAACTGGACCCCTTCCTTTCACCTTATACAAAAATCAACTCAAGATGGATTAAATACTTAAATGTAACACCTAAAACTATAAAAACTCTATAACAAAATGTAGGAAATACTATTCTGGCCATAGGCCTTGGCAAAGGTTTCATGACAAAGAGTCCAGAAGCAATTGCAACAAAAACAAAAATTGACAAATGGGATCTAATTTTAAAAATTGCTTCTACACAGCAAAAGAAACTATCAACAGGGTAAGCAACCCACAGAATGGAAAAAATGTTTGCAAACTATGCATCCAACAAAGGTCTAATATTCAGAATATATAAAGAACTTCAGCAAATTAACAAGCAAAAAACAAGCAACCCCATTAAAAAGTAGACAAAGGACACAAAAAGACACTTCTCAAAAGAAGACATACAATTGTCCAACAAACATGAAAAAATGCTCAACATCATTAATTATTAGAGAAATGCCAATCAAAACTACAATGTGATATCATCTCACACCAGTCAGAATGGCAATTATTAAAAAATCAAAATATTCAACTTGTCTTGAAGCAAAAAAAATGTCAAAATATAACTGATACTGGTGAGATTGCAGAGAAAAGGAAACAGTTATGCACTGCTCATGGGAATGTAAATTAGTTCAGTCACTATGGAAAGCAGTTTGGAGATTTCTTGAAGAACTTAAAACAGAAGTTTTAATCATTTGACCCAGCAATCCCATTACTGAGTATATACCCAAAGGAATATAAATCATTCTACCATAAGGTAGAATGTTCATTGCCACACTATTCACAATAGCAAAGACATAGAATCAACCTAGGTGCCTATCAACAGTGAACTGGATAAGAAAAATGTGGTACATGTATACCGTGGAATACTACACAGTCATAAAAAAGAATGAAATCATGTCCTTTGCTGCAACATGGATGCAGTTGGAGGCCATATTGCTAAGCAAATTAATGCAACAACAGAAAAATATAGCATGTTCTCTCTTTAAGTGAGAGCTAAACATTGAGTACCTATGAACACAAAGAAGGGAACAATAGATACCAGGGACTACTTGAGGGTAGAGTGTGGAGGGTGGGAGGAGGGTGAGGGTCAAAAAACTACCTATTGGATACTATGCTCACTACTTGGATGATGAAATAATCTGTATACCAAACACCTGCGACACACAATTTTCCCAGGTAACAATTTTCCCTGCACGTGTATCTCCTGAACCTAAAATAAAAGTTGGAAAAGAAGTTTTAGTTTTTCTGATTAATAATAATAGGAACTCAGTTTTTTGTTGCTGTTGTTCAAAGTCTTATCATGAGCCAGGAACGTGCATGCATCATCTGCAACCTTCACAAGCATCCTATATATAATAATGTGAAGATTGCTAACACTGAGAGGTCTAATAGTGTAGAGGTTAGGAGTCAGTACCTACTACCTATCTGGATTCAAATTCCACACTTACCATTTAATGGCTGAGTGGGCACTGTTTCTTCATCTTTAAGATATAGATATGGAGTGAGGTAAGGGGCTGGGGGAAAAGTGGGGTTGGGGAGATGTTGGTTAAAGGATGTAAAATTTCAGTTAGATAGGAGAAAAAAGTTAAAGACACCTATTGTTCAATATGGTGACTATAGTTAAGAGCAGTGTAATTGCTAAGAGAGTAGAGTTTAAATGTTTTCACCACAAAAAGCCCTGTGCATATGAGGCAATACACATGCCAATTAGCTTAATTTAGTCATTCCACAATGTTTACATATTTTAAAACATCATGTTGTACACAATAAGTATATACTATTTTTATTTGTGAATTAAAAAATCTGTACAAATAATGCCTATCTAATAGGGTTGCTGTGAGTGAGAAAGGAAAGAAAACAACACCTGACAGCCAGGACCTGGCCTGGCTCTATCATCTAAATCATGGCGTTGCTGGAAGCTAGACAGACACTGGCAGCTAGGTTGCCATGTTTGCCTGCTGAGTGTAAACAAGTTCATAGAACATCAACATCACCACAAGGCCATTCTGTGATTGTGGTGAGTGAAGACAAAAATGAAACCAGACCACTGTATAATTATGTCTGAACATAGACAAAGACAAGAACTACAAAAATGACCAAGCATCCCCATATCTTGGCTAGAATTAGTGACTATAACTGCTTTACTGATTATAAATCTAGCCTTATTCTATTCTTTCTGCATTCTAGATAAAAATTAATTTACCAATTATAGAATTACTCTCACTTTCTGACTGTTGTAAATCCAGAGCAATGTTCCACCTTCATACTCTCCTTAAAGCACCTAAACTCAATCCTGAATCCCAGTCATTTCTAACAACCACTTACCGAGATGCCACATAGTTTTCCATGATGTGTCATCTTTCTTGTTGTAACAAGTCAATAAACCCAACCTTGTTTAACTATAGGTGTGCTCCTGGTGGTCCTCGTCTAGAGGACATGGACATGAGGAATCAATGAGTTAATCCATGTAAACCATCTAGAAAGTGCCTGGTACCTAGGAAGTGCTCAATGAATATTATCTATATAGTGTTTTACATTTTTGTAGATGAAAATATGGAAACTTAGAGAGGGTCCACAGTTGGGACAGGTTCTATGTTTCAGAGCTCGTGTTTTCGCAATACCACACACTGCTTTGTATTGATTCATCTCTGTTCCTCTCCCATGTCTCTTGTCAGGTGGTGCCTTTATTGGCCCCTGGGATTCTGATTCTGTCTTGATCTATGTTTAAGTAAAAAACTCTTTCCCTTTAAATGGCATTAAAAATCAACCCTTAATCCTTTTCATTTATGTAGAGGCTTGTTAGGTGAAAGACTTTCAAATTTTCTTTCTTTTACTACAACTTTAGTCTTTTGATCATAATAAAATTCTCTTTTATCCTTCAAGGTCTCATTGAGTGAACAGGCTATAATAAAGAATGTTAGCTTAGGTCTTTTGCAAAATAAGGTAGCTAAAACACAAGAGTGGCAACAGTTCTATGCTAGCCCCAAGGTAGAGAAGTCTGAAGAGAGGAGTCCAGGATTTGGCCTCATGTAAAACTATCCAGCCAACATCTAAAGTGATAAGAGAATATTGGGGACCTCAAGGAAAGACAACACTAACATCCAAAGCATTCTTGACCTCCAGAGCCAAAGGTAAAAGAGATATTGGTAATAAATTAGGCCATGACAGAAGTGCCTTTTGCATCCACTCACTTTTCAGTTTATCAGTCATGGGAATTTGTGTGTGTTCTGGGGCGGGTGGAGAGAGGTCTTCTATATGTGTTTGCTTTAGACAAGAACTTCTAATTGAGTTCTTCCCAAACTGTGTTTCTGGGAGTGCTGGCATTCTAGGAGATATTAATATGTGTTCTGTGAAAGTTTGAAGGTCAAGTTTTGGAATTGTTCCAACTGTATCTACTTCTTATAGATTCACATAAGCATATTAGCAGCATAGTAAAAGCTCTGAACATGTAGTAAAATATCTGTTTAACCTTGTAAGTCAGATATTTTTCAAATTTACTTGAATTTAATAATTTTTTCTTAAACGATATCATTATTACTTTTATAGCTAATGCTTTTGGTTACCACACACTAGACATTTTTCTAAGCACTTGATATGTATTCACTCATTATTTCAACAGTTTTAGTATTGCTAAAGAGACCGAGGCATGGAATAGGTGACCTTTCATAGTAGCATAGCTAGTACATCAGCGCAGAAGATTTCTTTAACCACTAACATCTTAGGAGTCAAAGTAGAGAGTACTCTTTTGACTTAGAGAGTTCACAAAGAGAAGTAAACTAGATTTATTCAAGTATTCTGTGAACATTTGTTGAGGGACTAATTTGAAGAAAATGCTATTCAAAGTGCTAGAAATGCAGCACTGAGTAAGACAGACGAGATCTCAACTCTTAGGGAGCTTACATTGCTATGTGTAGATAGACAATAACAAATAAACACATAAATGAACCAAAACCAAGCAGTGACAGATACTATGATAAAAATAAAACAATGATGTGACAGGGTTTGGATTAAGGGTAGCTTAATTATTCTTGAAAATTAGTTGCAGTGCCTTATCAAGTAACTTAATATAACTCTAATTAGAGCAGACCAATCAGTTTAATCGTTTCCTCTTATTACGAATCTTACCAATTCATTGATAAAGTATATTTTTCCCCATTGCAAAATTCATCAATTTGGCTTTTATATTGTCAGAGCAGTGTTTCCCAAAATGAGATCAATGAATTACTAGTTCCTGGGAATTTTGATAGTTGTGTGTGTGAAAATGACTTTCACATTTGTGTGTAGTCAAAGAAGGTAAATTTCTTTACTACACCAATTATGCAGAGCCTTCAATATACCAATGTTTTTAGTTTTTTTTTTTTTTTTTTTTTTTGAGAGGAATATAGTATGCAACATCCTAAACTTATTGGACCTTGGGACTCTTTTTTTGTGAAGGCTTCTCATAGGGGCAGTGTTCTGTGGAATGCACTTTGGAATGCATTGCATTAGAGTATCTCTCTTTCTTTACTGCATGATACAATGATGGTGCTAGTGCATTCTGACAATTAAGTCACTTAAAAGAAGTTTTGATCTTTTGTGTTGATGTAGAATAATTCCTTGTTAAATTTTCCTTTGCTGTTAGAACTATAAAAAGCCAAGTTTCAGACCTAAAAGAAATAATATTTCATAGAAAAGTACGATTCTTTAATATTCTGAAATCTTGTTAATTCTGTTTACTGACATTTGTGTTAGAAGATTGGACTATAAACCAGATAATATAAGTTTTTCCCCTTAGTTCCTTGCTTTCTTATTGCGAGTCAGTCTTTCTTGATATAAGCCTGTACAACTCTTGGGTCTATTGAGCACTATGTGTTATGTGCTCTTTCTATACTGTGTATCTTTCTGTCTCTGTCATCACACATGAGCAGAACAAAAAGAGAAATAAAGTTTTCCTATTAAGATGGTTTGCCTGGATGTGCAGCAAAAAAATTAGTGTCTTGTCTACCCGTATCTTCCAGTTTTCAAAGGCAAAAATTGTTTCCAGTTAATGTATTCTTCCAGAAATATATATGTATGTTTGAGTATATAACATATCATATACATGCAATATTTTTACTCATATACATATATAAAACTCGCCATTTTGAACACAAATGCAGCATGTCCCTTACTTTATTCTACCCTCTAGTTTATTCACCTTTCAATTCATTTTGGAAATGTTTCCATACTAGTACATAGAGATTTACACCGTTAACAAGACGGAAGAAGAAACTGAAGCAGTGGATTCTTGTACAGATTGTTAAATTTATTTAACTATATTCCACTGTATAGATTACTGTAATTTTAAAAAATAGTCTCCATTTCATAGACGGTGATTTTTAAATTATTTTCTAAAACAAAATAATCCCTTAAATATTAATCTTGTAAGTGCAGTGAATTTTTCCTTGATATTATTTTTGTAACTTTATGTTTTTAAAATGGACTTTTTATAATTTCAAAAGGTTTTGCACTTGTTATTTTCTTTAGTGTAAAAAAGTATAGTTTTCCAGAACATTAAAATTCCTAAACTTGTACTAAAAGCAATAGGCTAACAAAATTCTTACTGAAATTTTCTTTATTAAGATTCTTCTTAATTTTTACCTTTGTGATATTCTAAGTTTTCATATTCATTACATACTAATATTAACCTCATATTCCCAACCCCAAATTATGTCTTAAAAGCTTTTAAATTCTTCATTTTCTAATTTTAGATCCAGGACCTTTCTGCATAGATTATAGTTCTGAGGTACAATACCACCACACATTTGGTTGACTTCTTTCTATACAAACAAGTCACGAATAATATAAATGAGCTTAGATTAGATCAGATGCGATGAGGGTTGAAGAGTGATGGTTGAGGCAAACAAGAGAGGTGATGAGTATTGTTCTTGCCGCATGATGAATTACGCTATATCATGCCTTAAAACAATGGATTGTTCTTCAGGATCAAAGACTTTTTAGCAAACAGCACAATGGGAAAGATATAGTCCTTTATCATTTAGCAAAAAGTGAAACTTGCAATAAGAATGTTGAGACTTCTTTTCAAGTCTCAAAGAATACAATGGTGTGAGTGCTGATGAGAATGTACACACCTTGTCCTTGGTAACAGGCGCAGTGTATTTTGTTGTTCTTTTCCTCTGCAGGACTGTTCTGTGATGATGTGTAAGCTGTTTTGATCTCTGAGTACTTAAAGTGGAGCGGGAACCCTTCTACCCTTGGAGGTGTTAGTAGGATTCTAATGATTCTGTTTGATCTACCATGTTAAACACAAATGAAATAAATCAAGAGAAATACACATAGTGAGTATATCAAAGAGTTATTTCTACTTCTGGGCATAAGGCAGTTGCTAAGCAACCTATGTCAGACTTCATGGTCATCTGTTAGGAAGGACACAAAGTCAATGCTCACTCAAGACACATAAAATTGTAAATGAAAAAAACTATTTTGTTGGATTCAAGAAAAAGCTACTTGAATGAACGTATAGTAGTTGCAGGATATAAGCCATCTATTTGTAGATCTGCTTGGGGTAGCAATTAAATTGGCAAAAAAATTCTATATTCAATCTAAGCAGGGTAGGAGGATAGAGAAAATAAAATGTTGCATGAATTGTCTTCCACATTCTAGGATCTACCTTCAGAATGTGGGATTATCTGTGGGATGTAGCAGCATTAATAGACTATGCTGTGACCTTCCAACAGCAGCAGCCACCACAGGGAACCTTTGGAATTTGGAGTTTTATGGGTACTAATATCACTTATCATCTTCTTCCACATATTTTTAATACCATATTTTAAGATACAAAGCCTGTAACTTAGAAGAGTTTCCTTTTTTTTTTTATTTTTTATTTTTTTATTTTTTTATTTTTTTTGAGACGGAGTCTCACGCTGTTGCCCAGGCTGGAGTGCAGTGGCGCGATCTCGGCTCACTGCAAGCTCCGCCTCCCGGGTTCCCGCCATTCTCCTGCCTCAGCCTCCTGAGTAGCTGGGACTACAGGCGCCCGCCACCGCGCCCGGCTAATTTTTTGTATTTTTAGTAGAGACGGGGTTTCACTGTGGTCTCGATCTCCTGACCTTGTGATCCGCCCGCCTCGGCCTCCCAAAGTGCTGGGATTACAGGCTTGAGCCACCGCGCCCGGCCTCCTTTTTTAAAATTAAATTTTTTTTTTTTTTTTTTTTTTAGAGAGAGAGGGGGCTCTCATTATGTTGGCCAGGCTTGCCTGGAACTCCTGGGCTCAAGGGGTCCTCCTACCTCAGCCTCCTGAGTAGTTGCAACTACAGGTGTATACTACCATGCCTGGCTGAAGAATTTATTTTTCAGCGTCTTCCTCTGTTGCCCAGCCTTGAGTGCAGTGGTGAGATCATGGCTCACTGCAGCCTTGACTTCTGGGCTCAATGGATCCTCCTACCTCAACCTTCCAAGTAGCTGGGACTAGAGGTGCCGCCATGCCTGGCTAATTTTTTAGATTTTTTTTTTTTTTTGTATAGATAGAGGTCTTGCTATGTTGCCAAGGCTGGTTTGAATTCCTGGGCTCAAGTGATCCTCCTGCCTTGGCCTCCCAGAGTGCAGGCATGAGTCACCATGCCTGGCCCAAAGAGATTGTCTTTCAAGAAGAGAGAGCTATGGGATAGGTTTCAGGCTGATTTAGAATAATTATTTTAAGAAATGTACCCAAGCCACAGCGTGTGAAGGAAATGATATTTTTTGCTTTGCAGAACCTATATATTCAATATCTTAAAATGATTGGTCATTTTTCTTCTTTTTTTTCTAGATGAAGATTCTTCTTCTGATATTAGAATATTGCGTGGCTGATCAAAACATTTCTTTGTGCTTTTCATTGTTCGCAGAGTCATGCTTAACTGCAAGGTTTATGTGGTTATCATTACTAGCCACTTGACTTTAGAGAAAGTTTTTTAATCTTTCTGAGCCTCAAGTCGCTCAAATGTAAAACAGGGCTATACATGGTTATCTCATGGAATGAAATAATACTTACAAAATGCCTAGTAGACAGGAAGTGTTCATTTTATGATAATCGTTACTATGTCACGGTGTAGATTACTAGGACATAGTACTCTAAATAGAATTATTGCATTTTATCTACTAAAGGCGTAATAAACATTTTAAAATGTGAAAGTACATTAATTTATGGCTTTTATTGAAATTTAATGTTTTTGAGAAATTAGTCACTTTCAATTAGGAGTTAAATCATTATTGTTATGTTGAAGTTTTAAGAATACTACATCTGTGCTTCAAGTACAGATGGTAGCCTGTATTAGTTAGAGTTCTCCAAAGAAACAGAACTAATAGGATACAATGTATATGGAGATTTATCATAGGCTTACATGGTTACGGAGGGCAAGAATTCCCACAATCTGCTCTCTGCAAGCTTCGAGCCAGGAAAGCTAGAGGTGTAATTCAGCCTGAGTCCAAAGGCCTGAGAATCGGGAGAGCCTGTGGTATACCTCCCAGCCTACATCTGAAGGCCTGAGAAGCAGTGGCAGGGCATCCAATGGTGTTAAGTCTTATCCTAGCCCAATGGCCTGAGAACCAGGATTGCCCATGTTTGAGGGCAGGATGGATGTCCCAGCTCAAACAGGAGGCACATTACACTTTCTTCACCTTTTAGTTCTATTCAGGCCCTCAGTAGATTGGGTGATGCCCATCTGTAAAAGTGAGGGCAGTCTTTATCTGCTCTACCCATTCAAACTAATCTCTTCCAGAAATAATACTTTCTCAGCTATCAGGGCATCCTTTAGCCCAGTCAAGTTGATATGTAAAATTAACCATCACCTACCCCATTTTCTTTTTGTTTCTACAGCAAATATAAAGTACCTAAAGTCTGTCGGTAAATGAATGTTTCTTTCCCTAACATAATTATAATGTCTTTAGCATAAACATGACACAAAAACTCTACAACCTGCAGATCTGACCTCTCTCACAGACTTGACCTCTCTCTTCCCCTTGGTAGCAGAGCCCAACCTTTTCACAATAAAAGGGGAAGAATTTCTGGGTTTAATTTTGGGAGCCTGTTAATGATCTGTTAACATTTTTCACAATGATGAGTTCAGTAGCACTATAAAGTCAGTTGGGAAGAACACTATGATGATGAAGCGAAAGCTGCAGAATCCAAAGCTGCAGAATCCATCCTTACAGGGTTATAGCTTACCTTTGTGGGACTGGTTGGACCTAGGTGTACTCTCTGTGGCAGTGGAGCAGCTGTTAATTTGTTCTGTAACAAATGCCCACTATGTTCTTGGCACTATGGATGCCTACTGTGTGCTTGGTACCATGTTAGTTACTGGGAATGTTGTGATGAATATATTTGAAGTGAACTCTGCGCTCCTGAAGCAGCAAGGGCAAGAGAGTAAAGTGATAAGTGCCTTGAAGGAAATGACGAGTGTGAGGATAAAGAATGTTGCTGCTGACTTGGGTGAATGAGTTGAGAATACTTAGAAAGTGTGGCCAGGAAAGATGTCCGAACAGATATCATTTAGACTGAAACCACTGCAAACAAAGTTGACCCCCTGGACCTCAGTGTTCAGTATAGGTAGCACTATTACAGCTGATGTACCCGTCAGTGACCTTTCTTTGTCTCCAGGACTTCTGAGTTTGAATAATACAGAATGGTCTTATTTTCTTTTCCTTTATGAAGGCATTTGGCCTTTATCTTTGTCTTCTGAGACAGTTGTTTCATTTTACTGATAGATGTTATGTTATCCTATAGCAAGCCAGTGCTTATTTCATCTTATGAGGATTGTTTCCTTCTACACATTTTCATTTCAACCAGTGTCTTTTTATATAAATGATGAGCTCTTTAAAAATAAAGTTATTTGTTGGTGCAGATCAGAGAGGAGCGTAACCCACAAGTTAGACTGGGATTGTTCCATTTTGCAGGTTTGTTTTCCTATATCTTGATGACTAGTTTCTCATGAACAATTGAATATTGTCTAAAAAGCAACTTAGAAGGTCATTTATGTAGTACTAATTACTCCATTGTCATATAATTTCAACTCTTTTAAATTATTATGCTGTATATATTTAGTGACAAAACTTTGCTTTAACAACAATAATAAAAGCATCCTTGCATTGGCAGGAGTGGTATTTCCAATTTGGTTACCTCTCAAAACACCCATGAGTTGTAACAGTAGAAGTGTATTAATCTACACAATTTAAATGTTAATAGACTAGCAACCATGTTTGTATAATGATTAAAGCCTAAAGTGAACAATTTCTGTTTTTAATATAAATCAGTGTCTACATGTCTGTTTGGATGATTGGGAGTTTTCTAAATTTATAATTAGCATCTAACAATTGCTAGAAAGGTATTATAAGAAAAAAAGGCAAACAATATGAAACTTCATACACAATGCCATATTTTAATAACCTCTGTAACCCATATTTTATCTGGATTGTATAAAATGCACTATAGGCGAGCTCCTTCTAAATCTTACCCAGGAGATTGTCTTACCTAGGAGATCCTTACCTAGAATGTGAATCAGTTGTTTACATAAAAGAATTGGTTAGAATTTATTTTTCCTGAGGATTTTTTTTTTATTGCTCAGCTTTAATTAAAAAACAATGGAAAATCAAGCTATTTTACAGATTTTTTTTTTTTTTCCTTTGAGATAGAGTCTTGCTCTGTCACCCAGGCTGGAGTGCAGTGATATGATCTTGGCTCACTGCAACCTCCGATTCCTGGGTTCAAGCGATTTTCCTGCCTCAGCCTCCTGAGTAGCTGGGATGACAGGTGCGTGACACCACGTCCAGCTAATTTTTGTATTTTTAGTAGAGATGGGGGTTTCACCATGTTGGCCAGGCTGGTCTCAAACTCCTGACCTCAAGTAATCCACCTGTCTCAGCTTCCCAAAGTGCTAGGATTACAGGTGTGAGACACCATGCCCGGCCCTTTATTTGTAAAGATGAGACATAACCAATTATAAAACATAAAGTAAGGATTTCAACTATACTGATTAAATAATCATTTTCCAGGCTATATATATATATTTTAATAAATAAATTTTCAGACTATCTATATTTTTTCTAAGGCATACATATTCTGTATATTATCTCCATAAATACCCATGAATCATTTTTTAGATTCTCTTTTCTTATATATATACCCACAAGTATACTAACCCCAAATCATTTGGAAGCAAACATGAAAATAATTTAATTTGTAGAATGGTGTTTTGAAGAATATTTAAAAACACTTAAGGGATTTTTTTTGTGTGTGGCTCAACTGGCATTTTGGCTGTGGTTATGAAAACTTGAATTTACACCTCTGCAGCAACATAGATGCAGTTGGAGGCCAATTAAGCAAATTAATGCAGAAACAGAAAACCAAATACTGTGTGTTCTCACTTATAAGTGGGAGCTAAACACTGAGTACTCATGAACATTACTATGGGAACACTAGACACTGGAGAGTACTAGAAGGGGGAGGGAAGGAGGGAAGAAAGGGTTGAAAAACTACCTGTTTTGGTGCTATGCTCACTACCTGGGTGATGGGATCATTTGTATCCCAAACCACAGCATCACTCAATATACCCATGTAACAAGCCTGCACATGCTCCCCATGAATCCAAAATGAAAGTTGAAATTAATAAAAAAAAGACTTGGACTTACAGCAAAAATTTAATTACATTTGATTAAAAAGCTGTGTTTACCTTTGACTGACTGATAGGATCACAAAATATTAATATATCCAACTTGACATTCTTAGTGATTCAAATCAATTACTCTATTTTTCTTTCTAGTCATCTCATTAATGGCTTTGCTGAGGAACCCCCCATTTTCTGAGAATAAACCTAGCTTTATTCCAGTGACTCACTCTGCCTCTGCTGAATGAGTTCATTAAAAACCAAAAATACTGCTGTCTTTTAAAGGGTAGTTAGACAGAGGATGAAGCTGCTCCTGTTGTGGCTCAGCCCCTGTTCCTTTGCAGGGGCACATCAGTTCTCTGTAAATGTAATATATTGAATGGGTGCATGGGAGAAGGTCTGGCCATGATAACTGCTCTCTTTTTATCATAATTCTTCTGGGTCTGAACTTTGGAGCACTGGTCTGTAAAATCAGGCTTAACGTCTAAAGAGGAGAAAACATAAAGAATATTCACTTTCCCCTCAATTCTCCTCAGTTGCAAACTCATTAAAAATACTGGGCTGGGCATGGTATAACCCCAGCACTTTGGGAGGCTGAGGCTGGGGGATCCCTTGAATTCAGGAGTTCAAGATCAGCCTGGGCAACATAGTGAGACCCCTGTCTCTACAAAAAATACAGAAATTAGCATTTTAATTAAAAAACTCTGTTACACTATGCTTATGCTACCCCATTTTTTGAAGTCAAGGGACTTAATAAGACATAATTAGTCAACCGTTTTATTTAAGTACTTATTTCTTGGTGTGCATTTCTGTGTCTCCTTTCAGCTCACAGGGGAAGTATCTGTGCATATACTTTGCTTATACATAATTTTCTGCCCTTCTTATTTGTGTATGGATCCTGCCACCTCATGGTCGTTTCAGTAGCTATAGTCCACACACCTTGAGTTAAATAGCACTTGAGAGGGTTCCTGGGTAAATGAACATTTAATCACTTTTCATACCCTTTTTATTGTCAAGGGAATCAACAGGATCTGGAAAAGTGGTGATCGATTTTGTTTTACTGCAGTTGCTATTTAGATTCATGGAAGTTTGAATAATGACTATTACTGAAAAAGATTGCTTTGGCCAGTTTAGATATTAAGAAAAAAACTTCTGCAGAAAGATTAGGGAGTAATAATGGAAGTATATATGATTTTTAAAGTTCAAGGTAAAATTACTAACATTGTTTTTCTGTATTCTTTCAGAAGTTCTTTATAAATATGTGAACAAATATAAATCTATTTAATTTTTCTCCTTTAAAAAAGTATCATGCTGCAGCATTATCTGTGCATCATGTGTTTTAAATGTTTCTGTGTCTTAAAAAACAGTATACACATATTTGAATATCAGAATAATTTTTGATTGCCTGTAGAACAATTCCCTAGTGCTCAAAGTGCAAAAGCCTATAATTTCCTTCTCATGTATAAATATGTAATTTTTAAGTGCTTAGTGATGTGGTGGGCATATTAACAGTTATACACCTTTATTTTTCTCTTCAAAAAATAATCTAATTCTGAAAATGATACATGATAAGAAGTTCAGGTTCATCACAATACATGTTACTTTCAAATTTATGTATGTAGAAAACATTATTATGGCTGTGGAACTCATTTTTATCAAATAACACCAAATATTTTTTTCGCAGAAAAATTACTCTTATTTTTACAATAAAGAATTTAAGGAATTCAGAAATTACAGAAAACAAAGTAATAAAAGTGATCTCCAATCTCACTACCTCAAAACAACCATCATATTAAGTGAACATTTTCCCATTATCTTTTTATGTACATATGCAAATACAGGCTAGAAAGAAATCTTTGAAGTATTTTTTATGAAGTAGGATCATATTGTATGTGATCTTTTAAAAACAAAATAAATTTCATTTTATACAAATTAGCAGGAACAAACAAAAATGAGGAAAGATAGAGGCAACTGCTGAAACTCAAAATGTTTTTTCACCACAAAGGTTATTTTCTAAAAGATCCTTTAAAAGTTAAATAAAAGGGGACTGGGTGTGGTGGCTTGTGCCTGTAATCCTAGCACTTTGGGAGGCTGAGACAGGCAGTTCACTTGAGGTGAAGAGTTCAAGACCAGCCTGGCAACATGGTGAAATCCAGTCTTTACGAAAAATGCAAAAATTATCCTGGCGTGATGGCGCGTGCCTGTAATCCCAGCTACTTGGTAGGCTGAGGCGAGAGGACTGCTTGAACCTGGGAGGCAGAAGTTACAGTGAGCCGAGATCACACCCCTGCACTATAGCCTGGGCAACAGAGCAAGATTCCGTCTCAAAAAAATATTTTATAAAATGATTATGGAAAATATTAAGAGTTTAGAGTTTAGAGCCTTTTAAAAATATGCATCTTTAAGATGATGTTGATTGGCTTTTTGCTTTCAAGATTGGGCATCAGCACTCTCACATTTCTTTTTACTTTTCTTCCTTAGGCTTCTAATTTTTGTTAGTAACATTATTATTTTATCTTTTTTATTATTATACTTTAACTTCTATGGTACATGTGCACAACGTGCAGGTTTGTTACACATGTATACATGTGCCATGTTGGTGTGCTGCACCCATTAACTCGTCATTTACATTAGGTGTATCTCCTAATGCTATCTTTCCTACCTCTCCCCACCCCATGACAGGCCCCAGTGTGTGATGTTCCCCACCCTGTGTCCAAGTGTTCTCATTGTTCAATTCTCACCTGTGAGTGAGAACATGTGTGTTTGTTTTTCTGTCCTTGTGAGTTTGCTCAGAATGATGGATTCCAACTTCATCCATGTCCCTACAAAGGACATGAATTCATCCTTTTTTATGGCTGCATAGTATTCCATGGTGTATATGTGCCATATTTTCTTAATCCAGTCTATCATTGATGGACATGTGAGTTGGTTCCAAGTCTTTGCTATTGTGAATAGTGCCACCATAAACATATGTGTGCATGTGTCTTTATAGCAGCATGATTTATAATCCTTTGGGTATATACCCAGTAATGGGATGGCTGCGTCAAATGGTATTTCTAGTTCTAGATCCTTGAGGAATCACCACACTGCCTTCCACAATGGTTGAACTAGTTTACAGTCCCATCAACAGTGTAAAAGCATTCATATTTCTCCAAATCCTCTTCAGCACCTGTTGTTTCCTGACTTTTTAATGATCGCCATTCTAACTGGTGTGAGATGGGTATCTCATTGTGGTTTTGATTTGCATTTCTCTGATGGCCAGTGATGATGAGCATTTTTTCATGTCTCTGTTGGCTGCATAAATGTCTTCTTTTGAGAAGTGTCTGTTCATATCCTTTTCCCACTTTTTGATTGGGTTGTTTGATTTTTTGTTGTAGATTTGTTGAAGTTCTTTGTAGATTCTGGATGTTAGCCCTTTGTCAGATGGGTAGATTGTAAAAATTTTCCCCCATTCTGGACGTTGCCTGCTCACTCTGATGGCAGTTTCTTTTGCTGTGCAGAAGCTCTTTAGTTTAATTAGATCCAATTTGTCAATTTTGACTTTTGATGCCGTTGCTTTTGGTGTTTTAGTCATGAAGTCCTTGCCTGTGCCTATGTCCTGAATGGTATTGCCTAGGTTTTCTTGTAGGGATTTTATGGTTTTAGGTCTAACATTTAAGTCTTTAATCCATCTTAAATTAATTTTTGTATAAGGTGTAAAGAAGGGATCCAGTTTCAGCTTTCTGCATATGGCTAGCCAGTTTTCCCAGCACCATTTATTAAATAGGGAATGCTTTCCCCATTTCTTGTTTTTGTCAGGTTTGTCAAAGATCAGATGGCTGTAGATGTGTGGTATTAATTGACATTAATTCCTGCTGGAATTTCCAGGATGCCGTAGAAATCTCAGACTTGCCTGTCCCATAATCGTGAATCCAGTTTCTTAGAATAAAATCTGATATCTCATTCTTTCTCTGTGTGTCTGTCTCTCTATATATGTACATGCACATCCTATTGAATAAATATGCACACATTCTATTGGTTCTGTTTCTCTAGAGAACTCTGACTAATACATTTTTTTTCTTATCTCATTGTGTTCTTTAGTTGTCTAATCTTTGAACTTTTGTTGTCTTGAACTGAAGGCTATTAAATTGATTTAAAAATTATTCGGAATTTTCTTCTGTAGGCTATGTGTTCTTATTAGGCTGGATTCTTTGACAATTTTTTCATGTAGTCTTCCCTTCCATTTCTTCCCTTTCTTCCTGGAGCCCTCACTCTCTTCTTACTTTTCTCCTTTCTTGTGTAGTGTGTAGTGTGTGTGTATGTATGTGTGTGTGCGTGTGCACATGTGCATGCACTTGTGGCAGCTTCGTATAAAACTTGCATTTGCTGCTGGGTGTCGTGGCTCATGCTTGTAACCCCAGCACTTTGGGAGGCTGAGGTGGGCAAATCACCTGAGGTCAGGTGTTCGAGACCAGCCTGGCCAACATGGTGAAACCCCGTCTTTACTGAAAATACGAAAATTGTCTGGGCATGGTGGCATGCACCTGTAATCCCAGCAACTTGCGAGGCTGAGGCAGGAGAATCGCTTGAACCCAGGAGGCGGAGGTTGCAGTGAACTGAGACCACGCCACTGTACTCCAGCCTGGGTGACAAGAACAAGACTTCATCTCAAAAAACAGAATAAAACAAAAACTTGTATTTGCGAGGTGACTCGCAAAATTAAAAGGTGACTTTTAATTCTATGGGAAACTTTTTGGATTTCTTCACCAGATCACAATGGATTGCTGTGTATTTCTTATGTCTTCAGTGGTGAAGGTCTGTGGGGAGGGAAATTAGGAAGAGTTGAGCTGAATTCCTTGCAGTGTCTATTAGAAAATTTTGGCTCTATTCCCACTTCTGAGATTTTGTTAAACATCTCGTCCTAGGTTTCCTGGAACCGAATTGGATACATGTCCTATTCTCATTGAGGGAACAAGGAAATGATTCTGCCCTTTTCCTCATTATATTTGTAGCCTGTGGGTCTTTGCTTCCATTAGAGGGACTCATGTTCTCAGTGTCATTATTCATTTCCCAAACTTTACCTCTTCCTTCCCTGTAGCTCTTTCCACTTTTCCCCATTGGAACATCACACAGTTCCTTTTTCCTCACCTTTGGGGGTATTAGGAGACGACTCAGATTCTCTGACTCACTATTTGGCCTCTGAGTGATAGTGATGGGGCAAGGGTTAGGTGCTTCCCTGTGAAATACCTTCCACCCTGCTCCAGAATCTCATCTCTTTTTTCCCTCTTGACTGTCCCTTTTTGAGCTTCGTGGCATTGGATTGATTAATTGCTGCTCTCAAAATTTTCCTGGATTTTGCTGTTTGTTTTTGTTCCATTAAATTTTATGCTCTCTGTTTCTGTCTCTCTCTGTCTTTCTGTCTCTCCCTCTCTCTCTCTCTCTCTCTTTCTATCTCTCCCTTCTGTCTCTCTCTGTCTCTCTCTCCATCTGTCTCTGTCTTTGTTTCTGTCTGACTCTCTCTGTGTCTCTCCCTCTCTCTGTTTCTCTATCACTGTCTTTCTCTCTGTCTCTCCTCTGCCCACTCTTTGCTTCTCTCAAGGTCTCTTCCTTTACCTGCTTTCTAATTCCTCAGAGACAGAGTTTCATCTTTGGTGTGGGGAACCATGCCTTATCTTGTATTAATGACCCCTTTCTTGTCTTTAAAAGACATTTTATGTTGGGAGAAGAAATTCTGTTTTATTCTACCATCTTAGCTCAGAAGTCCAAAGCTTTTTGTTAGCTGGAAAAGGATTTGTACTTGTGCAGAAATAAAAATTTGCAAATAGAAGATTAGGTAGGGCACACTATCATGTGAACAAGTACTTAATTACATAAGGATGCAAATGTTTTTTGAGATTATACTTTTGTAAACAAGATAATCTTGTTATAATGGAGGATATTTGATAACTGCAATGTAAGGGAGCCTCAGAGGAAAAATTAAGAAAACTGACTTTGCAAATTATTTATTGCCTGAGTTAGTAGTGTGCACAAAATGCAATGAATATCAAAGACTGTGCAAAATCACAACGTGGTATGTTCTGTAACCCAGTCTTATTCTCTTCTTTTAAATGACTAGTTTGCTTTTCATTTCTCGTAACTGAACTGAAGAAATGCGGTCTTCGATTGACATACTTCTGAATGTTTTAAATCTCTAACAATCAAAAACACACTTGGCAGAGAACTAATTTCACACCTCAGGCATTAAAACACAGAGTCTGTATTCATTGTTTATTTTACATAATGTAAAACAGCATGAAGCATGATATATTATACAATGGATGAATGGGGATTTTAGAAAATGGGAATCATTTTACATTTATACCTGGTAGTTGACATTTTATGTACTGGAAGTCACCCTGATATGTCAAATATGATGATTTTGTCAACTAACTGAATTTTTGTCACTAGCATACATTAAAGAATAAAGGATTTCTTTCATTATTTGATTATAGTTTTCTGTAATATAGTGGTAATTTTATGAGCTATTGTGATATCAGTATCAATATCTAAAAAAACTCAGCCTTGCTCATGCCTGTAATCCCAGCACTTCGGGAGGTTGATGTGGGCGGATCACGAGGTCAGGAGATCGAGACCATCCTGGCCAACATGGTGAAACCCCATCTCTACTGAAAATACAAAAATTAGCTGGGTGTGGTGGCTCATGCCTGTAGTCCCAGCTACTTGGGAGGCTGAGGCAGGAGAATCACTTGAACCCGGGACATGGAGGTTGCAGTGAGCCAAGATCATGCCACTGCACTCCAGCCTGGTGACAGAGCAAGACTCCGTCTCAAAATAAACAAACAAAAAACTCAGCCTTTGTACTAATATGAAATATGTAATTTATAGATCACCAAACACTCTAGATTAATAAAATTATAACATGTTTACCATTTAACAAATTTTATTTGGCTGGGCCAATTAAAAATAAACCTTCAGCAATATAATGATTTATTAATTATTATACATCTTTTGAATCATTGGTGAGTATATCAATAATCACTGGTTTAACTGCTGGAGCCAAATAGTAATATACTGGTATACTTCCTATAGTTTAAAGGTGTTTAAATTATGTCAGGTACAGTAAATTGGTAAATTAGTGTCAGTGAAATAGTTTGGTAGTGTGCCACTTTTTGTCCATGGGGAGTAAACTCAAATTGTTGTTATTATAAAGGCTAAATCACATTATATGGAATCATATCTATCAACCAACAGTGGGTGGCATGTTGGTTCATACTAGGAATTCTGGTTTAGAGTTCATTGGAATTGACCATCTCCTGGAGCTGCAATTTCAGGTTAACTGTTATGTTTTGATAGAAAGACTAAAGTGATAGAAGTCAGCTCAGCACTGAATCTGCTGACTTCTGCTCAGTTTTTGATCCCTGACTTACATTCCTCCAAATAACAACTTGTTATAAGGAAGTTAATATGAATAGAAAAGAATGGATGCTGAGTAGTCAAAGAGATGTATTGCATTGTCGGTTTGCTGCATAGTTCCACTCCTGCCCTTCCATGCCTTACTCTGTATCTCATTAAGCTGGACCCCTGCAAACTTCATTTGCCAGCCTTTTTGGCCTGGTAGCTTCCAGTTAGAGTTGGCTAATGGGAGGGCACCTGTGGGAGACTGAAGACAGGAAGAGAGATGTAGCCTCTGCTTTGGTGGTATTTCCAACAGCAGAATACAGCTCTAAGTGTAATGTCCTTTGGCAGTTCCAGCAGTGACAGGTGTGACTCCTGTGGTTTCAATGGTTAAAGCACTGAGGGTAAGGGTAACTACTAACCCCAGGGGCTTTTGGTGGTGCAGGCAGGGGTGACAGAGATTTCAGTGGCCACAGCAGTCTCTAGCAGCTTCAGAGTCATTGTGTTCCAGGTTCTAGCATTTCCTTCTCCTCCCATGTGTTATTCCAGCCCAAGAGGTGGTAGCAGCTTCCGTGGTTCTTATTCTCTGGTTTACCTCACCTTACCTCAACCTTTTTGATACTTAAGCCCTTCCGTCATTTTCATAAAGTCTCTTTGTAGTAAATACTCTGTGCTTGAACTATTTAAGGTGGTTTCTGTTTTCCTGGTGAGACCTGACTGATTCTGTCCTGGCAGTATTTTTCTGGCATTAACTTAAACTGTTCTAAACTGGGCCATTTTTAGCCTGGAGTGAGCATTTCATTGCATCTGTGTGGCTGTTAATTTGTTTTGGACTCCCAAGATCAGAGGTGCACTGTGGCTTTGTTAATGAGTATGATGTGATGCTGAGTATTATTTCAGTAACATGTGTTGGCATTTCCTAGGGTCTGAGTATTTTAATAGAGCTCTTTTTTTTTTTTTTTAGACAAAGTTTCACTTTTGTCGACCAGGCTGGAGTGCAATGGCGTGATGTCAGCTTACTGCAACCTCCGCCTCCCAGGTTCAAGCCATTCTCCTGCCTCAGTCTCCTGAGTAACTGGGATTACAAGCGTGTGCCACCATGCCGGATACTTTTTGTATTTTTAGTAGAGACGGGTTTTCACCACATTGGCCAGGCTGGTCTCGAACTCCTAACCTCAGGTGATCTGCCTGCCTTGGGCTTCCAAACTGTTGGGATTATAGGTGTGAGTCACCACACCTGGCCAATATAGCTCATTCTTAAAGGAAATGCAGACAATACATACAATACTTATTTTGGACAAAATGACTTTTTCTCTATCATAGCATTTCATACACTGTATTGGAATTGCCTTTATTCTTTTAGGCATCTTTTCAGTAGACTGTAAGCTTCATGCAGTAAACTTCACATTTGTCTCATTTACTGTTATGTCTGTAGTTCTTAGACAGGATCAAGGACTTAGTGACTTCTCGTTAGATGTTTTAACAAATGAATAAACATCTTCCTCTGTGTGTGTGTGTGTGTGTGTGCACGGACGCTCGTGTGCTTGGGTGTGGTATTTTGGGAGGTGAGGGGGTGCACTGTAGGGCATACAGTCTTCATATCTCTTCCACTGGTATAGTTGATCTCTCAATTCCTCTTAGTTATTCCTCTGTCAGTTTATGCTTTACACCAAATATTTACTTCTGTTTTTAGTTTTCCTCCATTCTGCTGCTCTTTTCCCCCACCCCTTACCATTAGTTAGAATGATAAAGTTTCATTTATTCCTTCTCTTTCCCCTCTTAAAAAAACAAAACAAAACAAAACAAAACAAAAAACAAAAAACAAAAAAACCAAAAACTTCTGAGCTACTTTGGAACTATAAATTGCACTTCCAGTCTTATTTATTAGACTCCCTAGAATTCTACCACTTTTGGCACAAAAGTTACACAGTTATATTCCCTTTGCTAATATGTCGTTGAGGAACTCTTCAGATTTTAAATTTCTAAAAATACTGTTTACATCACACTTAAGAAAACTTTTTATTATGAAAAATTTTACACACACCTATGTTTTTAGACCAGTATAATAATCTCTCTTGTGTTTGCTATCAGCTTTAATGATTACCATTACAAAGCAGTCAACTGTTTTATTTATTAGTACTACCCATTTCATAACATTCCTTTTGTAACCATTTCAGCCTTTGTTTCAAAATGGTAAAGACTTTAAAAAAATATAATCTAACTGCCATTTTTACTCCTAAATATTTATTTAATGTCACCAAATATCCAGTCAGTGTCCAAATATTCCTAATCTCATAAATTAATTTTTTTTTGCAATTTATTTGTACAAATCAGTATCCAAATGTGGCCCAAGAATGGCAATCAATTGAAGTCTCATACCTGAAACACATTTTAGTTTACATTTCCCTCTCCTTTTTCTCTTTTATTTTTCCATTGCAATTTATTCCATAAATTTTTCTGCAGTATGGATTTGTGGATTGCATCCTGTGGTTTTCTTAAATGCATCCTCATTACCCCTTATTTTATATAAATTAGTAGTTAGAGTAGTTTTTCTGGCTGGAAACCTCTGTGGTCAGTGGCACTTTGCCTGAATTTTCTTTGACCCGTTAGGCTTGTTCTGCCCACTTGGCCTGGCAGGCTGCACTCGGCTCATGCTACTGGCCTGGATCCCACACCTCCAAGGGAGACTGCGACTCAGGTGTGGAGCGGCGGTGGGTGTGTGAGCAAGCGTGGGGTCCAACCACTGCGCACAGACATGCCAGCTGCTGCCATAGGGCAGGCAGCTCCAGGCGTTGACATGGGTCCTGGCTCTCTGCGAGGCTGTGGCTGGACCAGGCACACTGCAAGCAGCTTCCTCAGCTGGCACCAGGGAATGTGGTGGCGCCCGGAAGCTTGGAGATGCCAGGAACCGCAGTGCCCTACAGAGGAGTCACAGCCCTGGCCTGGGGAGCTCCCAGGTCTGGGCTCCCTGGAAGGCCGCACCTCTTCTCTCTCTTCACTTGCAATGTGGTGAACACAGTGCATATTTCAACCGTTTGTGTTACAGCTCTTTTAGCCTCACTATTTGGTGGGTCCTGAGTTCTTGTCCTGCATCCAGGAAGAATGAGGTACGCAGACAAGTGGAGGACAAACAAGACAAAGAGGAGCTTTATTGAGCAATAGAACAGCTCAGAGGAGACCGGCAGTGGGCAGCTCTTCCGTGTAGCTAGGGTGTCCGGAAGAGTGTTCAGCTCTCAGCAAAGAGGGTAGCTTCTTTCTGCAGCCGGTCATTCTATTGTCTTTTCAGCTCTCAGCAGAGAGGTAGCTCCTCTCTGCAGCTGTTCCTCCCATCCCACTCCTTCCCTTCTCTATCCTCTCTTCGGCTGAGTTGGGGTTGGTGGTGGGGGGCGGGGGATTTTGGGGAGGAGGTGTGGCTTATGGGACTCAGAGGTGAAGAAATGCATGCTGATTTGATTCAAGGATGGCCATGGGTGGGTCCAGGGAAAAGTACCACGCATTCCCATTCCAGTCTCCTGGACCGGCAGCCTGTCCTCCTGGACTTAGGCCCTCTCTGGCTTGAAGGTGGGGCTTCACCAGGGACCTGTCCCCTTCCACCCAGGAGTCTATCTCCTGCTGTGGTTCATGGTGCCCATGCTGTTCATGCCAAGGAGCGCCTGCAGGCCAGCACCCAGCTGTCTTCAGCCACCTCTCGGCCTCCCTTCTGTGCTCCTTGATGCCCAAAGTCTGGAGGGGGCCAAGGCAGCAGGGGCCTGGTGTGTCAGTGCTGTCCTGAGTGTGCACACACCCGGCCAGGCTGTGACAGCACCTGGGCTCAGCTCCATCGTTGGTCATCGTTGCTGTTCATTCTGTGTATGTGTGTGTGTGTATTAAAAATAAAGATGGCCTGGCGCGGTGGCTCACACCTGTAATCCCAGCACTTTGGGAAGCTGAGGCAGGTGGATCACCTGAGGTCAAGAGTTCAAGACCAGCTTGGCCAACATGGTGAAACCCTGCCTCTACTAAATATACAAAGATTAGCCGGGCATGGTGGCAGGCGCCTGTAGTCCCAGCTACTCAGGAGGCTGAGGCAGGAGAATTGCTTGAACCCGGGAGGCGCAGGTTGCAGTGAACTGAGATCACGTAACTGCACTCCAGTCTGGGTGACAGAGTGATACTCCATCTCAAAAAAAAAAAAAAAAAAAAAAAAAAAAAAAGATAAAATACATCATAATTTATGTTGATAATTTCAATTCCAATTCAAGAATATAGAGTACTTAACCTCTTGAGTCTTATATTTGATTCTCTTTATATTCTTGTCAAAAATTCTGGTTCTCACACCGACAGAATTACTCATTTGCTTTATTTTATAATAAATTCAGAATAAAGATACCAACACTACCTCCAGTGGTATGATTAGTGAACATAATTGAAGATTTTTGTTGCGAAGCTCTTTTTGGTATACTTGAAGCTTTTAGTGTATAACATATTTCACTAGACATGTAGTACAAAATTACTGTGTTTTAAGATCACTTAATGCCCCTGTGTGGTTTTGCTGCTAACTTGTTACACTATATGGTTTATTAATTTATTTTTGGTTTTGATTTTTTTTGTGATTGCTTTTTTAAAAATTTATTTTATAATTATGTAAAATATTTTTATGGTCCCAACATTAAATAAATAAAGCAAGATATATTCTGAGAAGCCTAGCTTTATTCTTGCCCCCTTTTGCTTGTTCCTTCCCTTCCCCTATAGGTAAACGTTTTCATTTTTGTTTTATTTTTAATCTTTCCATTTGAAAGAAAGTATATGCAAATATATATTTCTCTCTGTATTAGTTATGTGGTCCATACTATTGACATTTTTCTCCAACTTGCTTTTTTAAAAATCTTCTAATTTGGAGATCATTCCATATTAGTAAATGGAGATATTTCCCATTTCTTTCTATATATGTGTTATGCTTTATTATGCAAATGTATCTTGTTTATTCAATTAATCCTGCATTAATTAGGATGTAGTTGTTTCCAGCCTGTAAATATCACAAATAATTCTGCAATAAATAGCTTTATGCCTACTTTTTTTTTTTAGATGGTGTCTCACTCTGTCACTCAGGCTGGAATACTGTGGCACAATCTTGGATCACTGTAAACTCTACCTCCAGGCTCAAGCAATCCTCCTGCCTCAGCCTCCTGAGTGGTTGGGACCACAGGCATGCATCACCACACCCGGCTTTTTTTTTGTAGAGACGGGTTACACACCATCTTACCCAGGTTGGTCTCAAACTTCTGAGCTCAGGCAATTCACCTGTCCTGGACTTTCAAAGTGCTGGGATTACCGGTGTGAGCCCCCACGCCTGGATTATGCCTACTCTTTTTTTTTTTTTTTGGTATTTTCAGCAGTGTATATTTGGAATAGATCCTTGAATCATTTGTATCTATCCTCAGTAGTCTTTGATAGGAATTTCTAGGTCAAAGGATAAATGCATATGTAATTTTTCTAGGTACTGCCAAGTCTTCTTATAGATTGTACTATTTTGTGTCACTTCTATGTGCCTTTTCCCTATGGTCTTACCAACAAAATATATTATCAAATGTTAGATTTTTCTTCTACCTGAAGGTGAGAGATGGTGCAGTTTTAATTTGCTTTTCTCTCTTTTAAAATACTCGTTTATTAAGTTATAATTTACAAATACTAAAAATGTACATAATTTAAGTATACAGTTCAATGAGTTTAGACAAATGTGTATACCAGGGTGACCACAGCCTAATTGAGATAGACCGTTTTCATCATCTTTTTCATTTTGGCTTCTGATTCTTTCAACAAGCCTCTATCCCTTCATTGAAAAATTCCTTGCCTTTTGACATCACAAGCTATTGCAGAATGTTCTTGTGTATTTTTCTGTCTCAGCTATGAAATTTTTTTTTTATTGGAGAATGATGTTTAGAAAATAAGATCTGGGCGGGGCTCGGTGGCTCACGCCTGTAATCCCAGCACTTTGGGAGGCCGAGGCGGGTGGATCACGAGGTCAGGAGATCGAGACCATCCTGGCTAACACGGAGAAACCCTGTCTCTACTAAAAATACAAAAAAATTAGCCGGGCACGGTGGCGGGCGCCTGTAGTCCCAGCTACTCGGGAGGCTGAGGCAGGAGAATGGCGTGAACCTGGGAGGCGGAGCTTGCAGTGAGTGGAGATCGCACCACTGCACTCCAGCCTGGGTGACAGAGCAAGACTCTGTCTCAAAAAAATAAAATAAAATAAAATAAAATCTGGGTGCTAGTTGTTATCATTGCTAATGGAGTAATTGGTTTTAGGTAAGGTTGCCAGATAAAATATAAAAACCTCAGTTACATTTAAGTTTCAGCTAATTAATGGATAATTTTTAGTATGTCACAAATAGTGCATGAGATATATTTATACTAAAAATTGTTTTTTTCCCTGAAATTCAAATTTAACTGGTGTCTTATATTTTTATTTGCTAAATCTGGCAACCCTACTTCTAGTCTCTTTTAGAAGAAAGAAGTATGAAATCATCTTTCTCTCTCTATCATTTATACATCTATCTAATGTACCTACCTATCTAGTCTGTCATATCATGAGTTTATGCTAATATTTCTGATTTCAGTTCAGTGCCACAGGGTTTATTTTAGCCTACTCCCTTTTCATATTTGCAGTCTCTTTTTCCAACACTGAGAAATTTGACCATCTTTATCTATAAAATATTTCGATATTCGTTCAATTCTGGGATACACATAATTTCAAAATGACTAAATCATATCCTGTTGAGAAACACATTTATTAACTAGATTGCAGCATTTATGTACATTTCTTTTTGTCTTTAGCTATACAGTTTCTAGTTAAAATATTATTTTTCAAAGTTATGTAGGCTATACTTTTATTTTCCATCACTATCACTGTAGTGACGCTATCCATTTGTAATACATTTGGTGATTTGTTAGCATTTGTATTCCCTTTTGGGTTCCCCTCATCCACCGTCACCATCACCACCACCATATCTAATTGGTTTTGTTTTATTTTTAAATTTTCTGGGGTATGTAAAACATTACTATATTTTAAGAGTCTGAGCCACACACAAAATATATATCCTCAAGATGTGTCACTTCCTCATCATCTCTGCTACTCCAATTCCAATTCTTCCTCCTCTTTTTACTGATTTTTCACCTATCTCCATAGGATACCAGTCTCTTAAGTTTCAAATTTATCTTTCCTATATTTCTTTTGCATACATGAACAGGTACATCTGCATTTTCTTATATCCTCAGCTTTCTTACATAAAGGATGGTATGCTATAGATATTATTTTATGTCTTTTCCCTATGGTCTCACCAACAAACAATGTTATCAAACTTCTAGATTTTTGCTCACCTGAAGGTGAGAAATGCTTTTTGCGTATGTCCTGAGTATCATTCCATAGCAGCTCAATAGAGATCTTCATTCTTTTTATTCAGCTATATAGTACTCCATTGTGTGTGTGTGTGTGTGTGTGTGTGTGTGTATATATATATATATATATATATATATATATATATATATGTTATTCAACCGTTCTCCTATGTATGTGCATTTAGGTTGTTTCTGTTTACAAACAAAGCAACAATACATAACTCTCTGCATATATATTTTTGCATAGTTGAAGGGATATTATTTTCAGGGTAGATTCTTAGAATTGGAATTGCTGGATCAAAATATGGGTTCATTTTTAAAAAGGTATTGCCAAATTACCTTCCATAAGTGTTGTATATTAATCTGAGTTCCCACCAGCAATGTATGAGAGAGCCTCTTTCCCCATAAATTGGCATCAGAATACACTGTCATATATATTTTTATTTTTTTGTCATTCTTATAGTGTTTTAGTATTGTTTTAATTTGCATTTCTCTGTAAATGAATTTGAATATTTTCCATTTATTTGAGGGACATTTTTATACCTTTTCTTTGTGAATTGTTTGTCATGTCTTTCTCCCATTTTTCTGTTAGATTTTAATTATTTATTTCTTTATTTTAGGATTTTCTTTTTTCTTTCTTTCTTTTTTTTTTTTTTTGAGACAGAGTCTCACTGTGTCGTCCAGGCTGGAGTGCAGTGGCACAATCTCTGCTCACTGCAATCTCTGTCTCCCAGATTCAAGAGATTCTCCTGCCTCAGCCTCCCGACTAGCTGGAATTACCTGTGTGGGCCACCATGCCCAGCTAATTTTTATATTTTTAGTAGAGACAAGATTTCACCATATTGTTCAGGCTGATCTCAAATTCCTGACCTCAAGCAATCCACCTGCCTCAGCCTCCCAAAGTGCCGGGATTACATGCATGAGCCACCGTGCCTGCCCTTTAAGGAGTTCTTTATATATTAGAGATATTAGCTCTTTATCTATGGAATATGTTACAAATATTCCACCCCCCCACCCCCAGTTTGTCGGTTACTTTTAATTTCCTTTATGGCATTATACAAATTTTATTTTTTATTTTTATGTAGTTAAATTTATCAATATTTTCTTTTATTGCCTCTGACTATTGAGTCATAACTAGAAATTTTTTCCCTAGACAAAGGTTAAAGAGGAATTAACGCTTGTCTTCTTCTAGTATTTAGTTTCATTTTTAAGTATTTGTATCCCTCGTACATTAGGAGTTCATTTCTGTATGTAGCATACAAAAGGTTCTAATTTTATTTTTTTTCAAATGGCTATCCCATTTCTCCAGAACAATTTACTGAAAAATTTATCTTTACCCCAGTGATTTGGGATGCCACCATTGTCATATGGTAAATGTTCATATATATTGGGTCTATTTCTGTACGTTCTATTCTATTCCATTGATATACTTGTCTAGTCATGCAACATACCATACTATTTTAACTATAGAGACTTAGAATATGTTTAACATCTATTTAGGTTAGTTCTCTCTTTCAGTTTTCCTGGTTATTCCTGCATGTTTCTAACCTCTTTTTTTTTGATAAAAGATGAGTATTTTTTCATATACTTTAGAGCCATTTATGTATACTTTTTCTGTCATCTGTCTATATTTCTCACCCTTTTAAAAATGGGTTTTTGGTCTTTTCTATATTTTAAAACGTAAAGAAAACATATTAGAGATATTAACACTTAAACTGTGATATACTACAAATATTTTTTTCTCAGTTTTGCCAACTGTCTTTTTAGTTTGCTCATGAACATTTTTGATATTTAATTTTAAAAGCTTGTATATAATAAAATTTACCTGTTTTTTTGGCTTTACTGCTTCTGGATTTGGAGTCATGTTTAGTAAAGTTTTTTTCCACTTCCAGATTACAGAGGAATTCTCCAGTGGTTGCTTCTATTACTCATGTAATTTTGTCTTATAACATGAAATCTTTGATCATTTGGGGACTTATTGTAGCTATGGAGTGAGGAACAGATCCAGTTTTGTTTTTTTCCATATTCCTACTCATGCTGGAATGATAGATGGTTGTGTAGAGTATACTAGGAAATCAGTTTATTCCTTCAACATTGTGAAAATATCATTCTTTGTTTTCTGACATTGATTGTTGTTAATGAGAAGTTGGCTCTCTTTTTATTGACTTTCGCTTTTATTTTTTCTTACTGGCTTTTCACTAGTATCTTTTAAGAATTTTCACTCTGTCTTTGCTATTCTGCAATTCTGCTTCAACATGTCTAGGTGTGGGTTTGTTTTTCTTTAATTGATTGGTATTCAATGTGAGCTCTCATTTTGAGGGCTTAGGGTTTTCTTCAGTTGAGAAATATTGCTTTTATTGTTCTATTTATTCTCTACTTCTGCATGTGTTTTAGACAAACCATGGTACCTCAGCCTATCTTCCACATTTCATGGCTTCTTTGTAAAGATGATATGTATTCTTGATGAATTCCTCAAAACCACTTTCTAATTAAATTCTTTTGTTTCCATCTTGATTTACCTTGACTATTGTGTTGTATTTCATTTCACAGGTTCTAAAGTAGTCTACCTGTCTTTCAGGTTATGAGACTGACTCACAGACCACTGCTTTGAGAGGATGATCTACTTGCTTTTTGTATTTCAAATCTGCTTTCCCCCCACAGTCAGTGTACTATGGTTTTATTTATTTATTTATTATTTTATCCTGGAAAGGTTACATGTAGTTTAGTAGTTCTAATTTGTTTCTGAGTCACTTTGGTCTGTTTTTGTTCCCAAAAGTCAGGTTACTTTGATGAATGTTTTTTCCTTATCTCTCCTTGAATATCTTAACTATACTTACATTAAAGCCATTTAAAAGAGTAGGGAGTAAATGTATCTCCCTAGCGTTGAATTTGTTAGTTAAGTTTCTTTTAGTGTTATTTTTCTTCCTGTGCTTTTGAGTTTTAGTTTGCAGCCTTATTCTTAACATTAATTTAAAATTTTTTCTCTTTGTATCTACCTCATCTTTTCTGGCTCCTTTGCAGACAAGGCCTTAAGCCCAGAACATATTTTATTTTATCCGTTTTGGGACCACAATTCTTTGCTGATGTCAGTGTTATCACAGCTCCAGTCACTGAGTCAGTAATGGTGTTTTAACACTGTTTTTTCTTTCTTTTTTAAATGACCTGTATGCTAAGCTAACATTAAATATTGAGAGACTGAGATTTCTTACTAGGGAAGACTGTTATTTCATGTACCGATCAGCAGTTTTGTTGATATGTGGCTCTCTCTCTCATCCTTTCACCTTCCCTTTCTTGCCTTCCCTTCCCTCTCCTAACACCATTACCAAAACTCCCCCAGCCCCTTTTTGCAGTTCAGGTCTTGTATCTCTCTTCTGCTCCACCTTGACCATAAATGACACAATCAAACAAACTAGACATGAAACACTTGCAGGCAGAGGAGATGATTTAAACCACAGACATGTGATATCTGGTTTGTCTGGAGATAAATCGGAATTGGACCAGGCAGTAGGAGCTGTCCAGAGGTGAGTACCAAAGGTTCTCTCGGGGTAGCTACACTCAGGAGGGATGTATTGGTATTCTGACTCTACCTACAACATCAGAGATGGTAGTTTTGGGAGTGGCTTGGGCTAGAGGGAACTGAATCCAAAAAGGCAACAGAACTAGTAGCTGCCAGAGGGGTGAAGAAACCTGACTCCTTTGTATTTTGACATCATGATCAATGACATAGATACTCAGTTCATAGTGGAGAAGAAAAACTTACTGGACACCTCCTTCACTTTTTGAAAAATTTTAACTAGTAGCCATAATAGTAAAAATGTGAACTGAACAAAGGCACATTCTTTTAGAAAATGAGTTCTTTTAAACCTTCACAATTCTCAGGAAGCAGATGCAAATGACAACTTGACAAACCAAGTTTTCTTTGCAAGACTAATTCATACTCTAAAAATATTTCCAAACAAGTAAGATACGAACATGAGAGCACTGAAAATTTATCAGTGTCTCAGTCCAGAGATCTCCAACTATACAATTTGAAACTAAAGGTGATGATATGGAATGTGAAATGCTTTATTTGAATAAAAAACTATGCCTTGCTATCAAAGAAAGTCTAGTTCCTGCAAAAACTTCTCAAAAAGAAAAGTGTAGTTCCTGCAAAAACTTTTCAAAAAGAGCTCTCCAAAGTTATTGATATTTTTGTCAAGTTATAAAAAGATAAACTTTTTTAAAGATGGAAGAATCAGAGAAAAATTCTTAGAAATATCATGGCTTATAATTATCTCTTTACCTTTTTTTTTCCAGTCGGGGCTGAGTCAGAAAGAGCTTTTATAACAGCTGGAAGAATTTTTATAAAAATATATTTATGACTTAATGATGTATGACACACTTTGCTTTTAAAATTGAATAATATTACCAGGCGCGCTGGCTCACTTCTGTAATCCCAGCACTTTGATAGGCTGAGGCAGGGGGATCATCTGAGGTTGGAGCTCAAGACCAGCCTGGCAAACATAGTGAAACTCTGTCTCTACTAAAAATACAAAAATTAGTCAGGTGTGGTGGCGCATGCCTGTAGTCCCCTACTCAGGAGGCTGAGGCAGGAGAATTACTTGAACCTGGGAGGCAGAGGTTGCAGTGAGTCGAGATCATGCCACTGCACTCCAGCCTTGGTGACAAAGCAAGACTCTGTCTTAAGCAAACAGACAAACAAAACAAAACTAAATAATATTAATTTTTCTCCATTTTCTATAATATAGTCATTTGAATGTATTTCACTAGTTTTGATTAATATTTTACTTCTATTAGTTTATGTGCCAGTAATTTTTATTAGAATAAGAATATACAGGAAGTATATTTAATAAACTTACATTTTTATTGATATCTTATAAAAGTAAATATTTTAAATATCTTTAATGGATTAAAATTGTAGACAACCCACAGAGTGGGAGAAAATCTTTGCAATCTATACATCTGACAAAGGACTAATATTCAGAATCTACAATGAACTCAAACAAATCAGCAAGAAAAAAACAATCGCATGAGAAAGTGGGCTAAAGACTTGAATAGACAATTCTCAAAAGAAGTTATACAAATGACCAACAAACATATGAAAAAATGCTCAATATCACTAATGATCAGGGAAATGTAAATCGAAACCACAAGGTGATACCACCTTAAACCTGCAAGAGTGTCCCTAAAAACAAACAAACAAACAAACAAACAAAAATGTTGTTGACCTGGATGTGGTAAAAAGGGAACACTTCTACGCTGCTGGTGGGAATGTAAACTAGTACAACCACTATGGAAAACAACATGGAGATTCCTTAAATAACTAAAAGTAGATCAGCTATTTGATCCAGGAATCCCTGTCCTGGTCTCTGTAGAGAGGGAAAGGAGTCATATATGAAAAGATACTTGCATACACATGCTTATAGCAGCACAATTTGCAATTGCAGAAATATGCAACTAGCCCAAATACCCATAAGTCAATGAGTGGATAAAGAAACTGGTATATATACAAGATGGAATACTACTTAGTCATAAAAAGGAAGGAAATAATGGCATTTGCAGCAACCTAGATGGAATTGGAGACCGCTATTCTAAGTGAAGTAACTCAGGAATGAAAAACCAAACATCATATGTTCTCACTTATAAGTGGGAGCTCAGCTATGAGGACAGAAAGGCCTAAGAATGATACAATGGACTTTGCGGACTAGGGGGAAAGGATGGGAGGGGGTGAGGGATAAAAGACTACACTTTGGGCACAGTGTACACTGCTCGGGTGATGGGTGCACCCAAATCTCAGAAATCACCATTAAAGAACTTATTCATGTAGCTAAACACCATCTGTTCCTCAAAAAACCTATTGAAATCAGCTTAATAAATTGTGAACATATTCAATAAAATACCAATATTGATACTAGTATTTCAGTGTTATTAAAAGAAATAGAGAAATATGATGTTATCATTGTTTCATTCCAACCAGGAGAATCATTTCCTTTTCTTCATGCTATGACAAGTTCACAGAAGCTTCATTCAGGTAGTGCCCACAATGTGCTGGAGTCAAGTTTTACTAGCTTACAAGAGTCAATTGTTAAAGTTTCAAGGAATATTTTTCGTCAGTTGTTCAAGACAGCCATTATAAAACTAAATTATATAAAAGTATTAAATACATTATATTAAAAACAAAGGTAATACATATTAAAGACATCACTTCCTAATTACTGTACTATTGTTTATGCTGTTAGGGTTATTTATGTCTATTGCATTTTAGGGTGGAAATTCCTATATAGTGGTGTGACACCGTACATCTCTCCCAACTCTCTGTTCAGTTACATTTTGGTAGTTTGCAGTTGGCCACGGTGGAAGTATTTTCCCACAGAAATTGGCAAATGCTATAAATCAGGGCTTGATTTATTGATTTTTTTTTGGTCATCTAGACTTAAGTTAGTGATGGAGAGCATATTAATAATTCAGATTAAATTTAAAAGTGTGCTGAGTTAAGCCAGTAGTGAATAGCACAAAAAAATGAGGAAATATTCTTCTACTATTAAGAAACTACTTTCAAAGGAGTCCTTCACATCATTGATGAATAAGTCAAGTTTTGACATACGTCTTCATTATTTTATCTTATTTATTAATGTAAAGGGAGATTACCAATAAACATGCATGTTGTGAGTATAGTGGTTTGTCAATTGCAACTACAGGTTGGCTATGCATACAAGACTTTAGCAAAATATCAACAAAAGTCCACCCTTGGTAATGTGGTGAAAACTTGTCTTTACAAAAATTACGAAAACATTAGCAGGGTGTGGTGGTGTACACTTCTAGTCGTAGCTATTTGGGAGGCTGAGGTGGGAGAATCACTTGAACCCAGGAGGCAGAGGTTGCAGAGAGCTGAGATCACGCCACTGCACTGCAGCCTAGGCTACAGACGCTGTCTTAAAAAACAACAAACAAACGAACAAACAAACAAAAAAAACAACAAAAATTTCTGTGAGAATCAATTGGCTATATGGAATTTATAACAAAGGGTATTGCATATATTATTATTTGTAAATTGCTATATATCCTTTATATTAACAAAATTTACAATGAATGTATAAGTTTACATATGCATACACTCCCCTGCCCCCAGAAAACTATTAAAAAATAGACTTAGGGGCTAAAAATGCTGTTTTATTATATGGATATATTGTGTAGTGGTGAAATCTGGGCTTCTAGTGTACCCATCACCTGAAAAGTGAACATTGTATCTAATAGGTAATTTCTCATTCCTCACCCCTGACCCACCCTTTTACCTTTTGGAGTCTCCAGTGTCTATTCTTCCATTCTGTATTTTCATGTGTATCCATTGTTTTTAAATATTTATTATCACACCACTGGCAGTAGGTCTGGGCAATCACAGGTTTTGCAGCTTCCTTTTCTGGATAAGGAGCCCTTCCCCAACATCTATCTCTACAGTGTGAGCTTGGCTATGCCTGAGTAACCTTTAGTCTCTGTTAACCCCCAGGAGTAGAACTCTCAGGGGATGTTTTCTGAGGGACTTTGAATGCACCAGGTTCATGGCTCTAGTACTGCTATAATTTTCTGTTCTCTTTCTGGATCATAGTAATGATGCTTATCTTGATTTTGTGGGTGGTTATATCTAAGAAACTTAAAAATATATTTTATTTATCATTGTTAGGGGTTAAAGCAAATTGGAGAGTACAGGACAGGAAGGCATTGTGCATTTTGTCACTGATTATCGTTATGACTATTGGGGTCTATAGTGGCAAGGGTGAGTGAATGATGGTACGATGACTTATCTGAGCAAGTCTGTCTCGCCCTTTAACTTTAGTGTCACCCTTTCTCTAAATCCTCATTTGTCTCTCTGTCTATACAGAATTAATTAATCTGTTTTTTCCTTTTATATAATTAATTCTTTCATTCAACAAATATGTACTGTTTCCAGTATGTTTTCATGTGCTAGGCCCTGGGCCACACAACGAAGACTAAAACCAGACATGGTCTTGGCCTTTGCCAAACTTATGCTTTAGTGGAGAGACAAATGTTAATTAAGTAATCACATAAATTGCAAACTTTGATTACTTATAACAAAAGCACCAGGTATAGTCTAGCATTCTAGCAAAGACTTCCTGGAGGCTGTGATGTTTTAACTATAATTTGAAAGGTGAGTAGAAAGTAAAGGTACAAAACAAGGGAAAGCATTGGGTAATGAAGATAGGGAAGAAGACTGATGTGTTTGGAATGCAAACTCTAGAAGCAGAAAGTGGCCGGAAATGAGTGGGAAGACATGCAGAGGCCAGAGCATATAGAGCTTTGGGAAGCCATCGAAGCGTTTGAGTAGTTGAATGGTATGATCTGATATATATTTTTTAAAAATCGCTTGGTCAACAGTGGTTTAGAAGGAAGCCATAATGTGGGTCATTCTTTAGAAGGCTATTAATGCAGCAATCCAGTGAGAAATCATGGAAGCATAGACTTATGAGTGGTGGTGATGTTGGAGAGATGAATGATTACAGAGATTCAGGAGGCAAGACTGACAAGACTTGGTGATGTGTATTGGCTATTGGGAGTGAGAGGGAGGGCAGTGTCAAGAATATCTTACTGGCTTCTGCCATGAACAAGTGGAGAGTGGTGCCAATTGTTGACTTAGAGAAAATTGACAGAAGACCCAGTTTTAGGCCTAGTTTTGGAGATTCTAAGTTTGAAGTATCTTTGAGCCCTCACAGTGGAGATGTTGATTGGTAATTAGACACACCATATTTATGCCTTTATATGGTGTCATCGTTGGCATCTCTTTTGAGATGTTAACTCTCTGAGACTAGGAAACATGATGTATCACTCAAACTTCTTATTTTCAGGCAGCAGGTGCTGACTCCAATTAAACAGAAAGGAGTTCATTGAAAATATATTGTGTATTTACCAGCTATAATGGAAGGCTGGAGCACTAGGCATGAGAAAATATTTCTAGGAACAAAGCCCCAAATTCCACATTGGAATTGGTCTGATGAGTAAACCATGGCAGAGCACCAGGTGCTACACTTGCATTCCTGCCTCTTTGGTGCCAATACCTCAACCTTACTGCTACTTCATGTCATTTCTGTGCCTTGACCTTGAAGTCCCTATTGCTGATACTAAGTCTTCAATTAGCGTGCATGAGTTAGATATGGTTGTACTGATGGCCAGAGCCTAAAATTATTCTCCATCTACAAGAATGACTAGGTATCTGAGCTTCTAACACTCTCAGCTCTGATGAGGAAAGAAGATTTTACCCCTCCACCAAGATAATAAAGTGAAGAGTGAAGACTCCCCACACAAATGTAAGGGAGTTCAGATTTTGAATGGCTTAACGCAAATGGCAGATTTCCACTTGCATATATCTTATTCATGTTTGTGTACTTACTAACTCATATAGTAGTAGCAACACAAGAGAAGTAATAAATAATGAATTCTGAATGGAATTTTAAAATTGTTTTAACAATGAGTTAGAGTAATTCAGATAAAAATTCCCCCCTTCATTTTGGTCAGTAGACAGTGTATTACTAGCTTATTATGCTTCATTTTAATTTGTTTTTGTAAACTGACCTCACTGTGAAATTCTATAATTACTATTATAATTTATTCTTCAGAGAATCATGTATTTTTTCCAAAACAACAACAATAGCCTTATGTTTCTTATTAGGGGATATAGGGCACATTTCAATGCCCAAAATATTTTAGACATTTTATTTAAGTAAAACATCTTTCCATTTCTTTTTTCCTACTTGTGCCTTATGATACTAAGGAAATAAATAATATTTGACATTTCCTCTTGTTCTGTGGCACATTTTTGTCCTGGAACTTATTTCACATTCCATCAGTCCCGCTCAGATTGATGGAGTGCCGTCATTTAGCGTTTCTCTTGCCTTCTTCCTTTTTAATGTTTCAGGTCCTTAAGTTTTGTTTTTCCCTTCACAAATTTGAAAATTTTTTTGAAAAATTCTGCATTGTTTTCATAAGCTATGATACATGAGCAACAAAGATTCTAATTGAATCTTGTTTAATAGTGGAGATGATTAATGAAACAATTTCTTATTTAATTGAAAGAGTAATCTTACTATATCATTTCTCCTCCAGACATGCAAATTAGACAATTTTACTGATTTCCATTTCACCTCTCATGTTTTGGTGTCAAAGGAAGCTTTTGCCCCTTTTTTTCCCCCACTAATATTTCAGTTTTCCCTGATGTTGGCATCTTGACATTTTTTATTTTTATGAAAGCAAGAACTGTTGTTAGAAGAGGCATACTGTGTTACAATGCTGATTACCTGTCCATTTAATCCAAACTCTTGTGGTGGTTTGTATTGTGTCAGTTATGCAAGGAACCATGTGTGTTGGAACACTCTTCCCTGCATAATTTTAGCCTAGCATGGGCCAAAAAAAAAAAAAAGACTTCGACAAGATTTGGAAGGCAGAAGTGAGGCAGTAACCATTACTCTGGAAGCTGGCTTGGTTAGAGGTGACAGGGAGATGCAGAGGTGCCAGCAGGTTTCAGCTGGTCTTTACTCAGTACCCAGCTTTTCTTCCTGACTGCTGACTATGTTGAGCCACCATAGCTCTAATCCTACCCCCAGACTCTCTGGGGTGGGCTCCCTGAAATGGTAGCTGCACTTCCCATAGACCTCCCCATGAGCTTAACTTTTACAGCCCCATTTTAGTGGCCTGATGTGCTTGGTTTCTCAGATTGGTTGATGGGTTACTATCAGTCTGATTCTCCAACTTCCCTCCTGGACCCCCACATGCCCAGCCCTTTTTCTGATTGCGTAAGGTCTAATTCCTATAATAAACTCCTTACTCCATAACTCATGGTGGGCCAGCTTCCTGGTTAAATGCTGACTGATTAAATTCTTTGTGCTGAAACTTATTCTGATACCTTTTCCTTTGCCACTTTCTTCTGTTATAAATTACTATATTTTTTTCTAATTTAAGACTTCTTTCTTGATGTATGTAAGTTTGATTTCTATTATTAACAAGAAGTTTAAATTTATTGTTCTAGAGTTATTCAGTGTTCTAATTCTAGTATATTTTCTGCATAACCAAAACTATAATTATACCTTAACTACGGTTTCTAAAGCTGATCATGCTGAAGACTTTGTGTAAAGTCACATTGGACTGTGGTATCAGTTAATAATCAGATGATCTTACTGGATACTTAGCTAGATCAGTTCATTTGAGTCCTCAGCAAATGTTAGTGATCTGAGTATGGGTTGATTAAGTAATCTGCTTTATAATTTTTTAGATTGTGGGTAAAGGTTTTGAGATGTGGCTTTGTTTCAGATTTACTCGTAATAGAGAATGAAATGTATATTGTCTACTTGAGAGTGAGGAAATATAGAAAACTATTGAATTAAAAATTATGGTATATGGAAACAAACTTACAGGTGAAAAAGGAATGCAGACATTAACGGTGTTCTTAATAAACTGAAATTTCTCAATTAATTCTCAGAACAAACCTATACTGGGTTTAATATCCAATATCTTTATCAGAGTTTCAATGATTAGAAAACTGAAATTCAGAGAGGGTAAGAAATTTACACAAGTTCACGGAGGGAATAATCAGAAGTGGGTTCTGGGCCAAGGCTGTAGGATTCAAGTGCTCATGGTCGCAACAACTGCAGAGTCCAGCCCCCCTGTAGCTTCCTGACCAGCACAATATGGTGAGAAGAGGGTGGCCTTTGAAGTCAGAAAGGTAAGAGTGACATGTCAGCCCCATAGCTTTCTAACTGTCTGAACTTCAGTAGGACACTTAAACTCATTTAACTATAATTTATGAATTTGAAAATTGAGGCAATAATTACACATACTCCCAGGGTAGTTGTGATAATGTTGGTAAATTGCAAAATATGTTATATAATTGGTAGTCATTAGTTTGTTCTCTAGATGCATGTGCATTTTCTATATACCGTCCTTAGTAATAGACATGGTGCTTAAAAAAAGCATTTTTGGGGGATATTATCTCACCATTTCCAGATGGAAGAAATACGCTTTAATTTAGAAATAGAAAAGTTCAAGTTATCAAAAATAAGATATACATATATAAAGAGTGATGTGAAATAATGATATTCATAAGAATAAAAAAATTGTATAACATCTACATATCTGATGATGTGCAAATGCCATATCAACTTTGTTATATATTATATTATTCATGGACTGTTATGTAGTCATTTAAATGTTTATGAAGAATTTATAACATGAGAAATAAGTTTAAATATTGGGGAAAAGTAAGATACAGAATATTACATGTAAAAATACATTAAAAACTGCAAGAAAATACTTTAAAACATAAATACTAGTGGGTCAATACGTGAATTTTTTCTGTTTTATTTTCTTGTGTTTTCTAAATTTTCTCTGTTACCTTTAAAATAAAGTATAAGCTTTATTTTAGAAGTTGTGAACTGCTAGAAGTTGTGAACTGCTATTGAGAATAGTGCTCTGCTATTTATTTATGGGTGTGAATCCCACAATAAAATGATAGAGAAGCTAATAAATTGCATTTTATTTCACTGGCAAAACTAAAGAGGTACATGAGCAAACTTATTTTCTTAAATGGTTGGCATAGATTTTCTTCCTCCTTTTTCTTTTTTTCACAGTTGTTGTTAGGTGTAAAGGTGCTGGCCCCAGTACAGCATTTAATTTTCTGCAGAGGAGTGCATGCAATATTTATATATTATATATCATTACTTTGAAATCAGTTTATGATAAAGGGAGCCAGAACTCTTCTATGGGGCCACTTTTTTTCTGTTTAAAGAGGCATCCTTTCATTGGATTGTAGTAATGGCCGTAGTACTTTAGCAAATAGCTATAAAACATGAAAACGTCCTCCTTTCTTATATTAATCCATTAGGAAGCTTTCAGGGATTCTTCTTGTCTAAAATATTCATAGGCAGCAAAATGTCCTGAATGCCCTACAGAATTTGTGCAGAGCCAGGCAGATGATTGATAGTGAAGTTCTGTTCTGAGTCACTCACAGTATATAATTCTATTTGTCTTGCCAAATACAGGCGAGCAGGCAACTCATAAAAGGTAAAGGTAACAGACACCGTATTTTCTTACATTTAAAAAAGAACTTGGTGTCTCCACTTCACTGTACTCTACTGAATAAAACACATTTTTATTACATAAAATAAAAGGCAGGCGAGCTATTCTTTGTAAAGTAAAATAAAGTTTTATTAAACAGATGTCATTTATTATATTGCATATTTCTCTTTGGCATGTATTTGCTTGTATGGGCATATCTTAAGTAAATTATGTGTAAATGTTGTCTAATTAAAGAAAAGCTAGTCAGGGTGCAAGCAAAGTATAAACTTGATGCTCTGTAGATTGCTTAATGAATAAAATTTCATTTCCACCTTTCAGTGTTTTTGACATTAGTATTTCATTTTTCCATGAAATTGATGTTAAAACTGAAATTATGTTCACGTTAATCTTATAAAGTCAGGTAAAGCGATAGATGGGCATTATATGATATTGCAGATGCTAGGCAGATTTAGCACTCTGAACTACTTTTATTTCCTGAGGGCATGATTCTGTCATTCATACTTGTACACAAGTCCCTGAGGTTTGGCTGAGTCAGCACTTTGGAATCAGGTTTAGAGGATTTGCTTTCGGTTTACATGATTCAGTACATAAACTATCATTGTTCATGAGCGATACTATGCTGCTCTATATCCAAAATGAATTGCAATGCACAGGTAAGACAGAACAAATTAATTACAGTAGTTACTTTTTTTTTTTTTTTTTTTTTTGAGACAGTCTCTCTCTGTGGCCCAGATTGGAGTGCAGTGGCATGATTTTGGCTCATTGCAACCTCCACCTCCCAGGTTCAAGTGATTCTCATGCCTCAGCCTCCTGAGTAGCTAGGATTACAGGAACACACCATTACACGCAGTTAATTTTTGTATTTTCAGTAGAGAAGGGGTTTCGCCATGTTGGCCAGCCTGGTTCTGAACTCCTGGTCTCAAGTGACCCACCTGCCTCAGCCTCCCAAAGTGCTGGAATTACAGGGTGAGCCACTGTGCCCGGCTAAATTACAGTACTTTTTTTTTCTTCCCTGTAGTGAAAGGATCTTAGAAATACAAAACTATAGCATCACATTGAAGGACTTGTTAAGTCTGTTCAAGTCAGCTGGGGCCTGCCACCTATGAGAAGGATATATTTGAGCAAGTGGTTGGTTATAGGTGTGCTTAACTGATTATAGGCAGACTATAACCAGTTAAAGAGCAGGGGCCATATTTCAACATTATTCGACTTTCAGTCACATCTATTGCTTTGTACATACCTGTAGTAAGAAATCAGCAAATGTTTCATTAAGCAAGAACCCAGAAGAGTCTTAGATTGCAGGCAACAATAATTTAGGTAGAAATGACCAATTGGTGGTTTTTCACAGGCGGTTTCTCTGACCTTGAAATTAAATTTAAAAAAATGTATTATTATTTTTTTGGGATGTAGTCTCATTATGTTGCCCAGGCTGGGCTCGAACACCTGGGATCTCTCAGTTTTTCCACCTCAGCCTTCAAGTTGCTAGAACTGCAAGTGTGTGCCACGGCACCAGGCTTAGACCTTGGGATTTGAGTATCACTTTGACCAGTTTGCTTCACATTTCTCACTGATTTCTCTTCCTATAATATTTTCATGCTTTAGCATATTCCTTACGTGTCTTTTACTCCTGGTGTAAAAACATGGTTACCTTTCAATTTTTGAGACAGACAGTAAGTTTGCCCAGAAATTTGCCCACTAGGCAAAGAAAAACATTTGCTGACATAGGTAACCAGAGATATATATACATGTCTAACACATCCCGAAAACATCTTGTTGATTGTGATTTGTTGAGAATTTTTACATTCTTTATGCTGAGGTTGTGAAAAGTTGCTTTTTTTGAGAATTGAAACTATTAATATATAGAGAGAGAAATATTTTTATTCATAGTTGCTAAATTTACCATTGAAAATTTTATTTTTCTTAGGCCTTGAATAAAATGTTTTACCTGTTACCAGTCTTTTCTAATGAAATACATTGTTTACTGCCATAATAACCACCTTAAAGTGACTCCTTGTTTCTCTCTAGTTATTTTATTAACTGATATTTCCCTGGAGAGTCTGATTCCCTAAGCATGGTGTGAATTGACAACATGGACTTAAAGATGAGATGATCGGTGCCACTTATTTATTGATGTTGCCACATGGGAGGTTCTGGCAACGGAGTGGGTCATTTCTGTCTGCCTTTAAAGCTGCTCCTTTGAGCAGTCCTTTGGAGCTGGAGCAGTATCGATGGGAGGCAGCCTCATTAGTGCTGCAGCCATCATCAATTAAAACTTGTCCTTGGCAAAGATAGTCTCTCTTCCCTCTCGTTTCTTTGCAGAGTAAGTGCCCATTTTAAAAGAATAACTTGACTTGGCTGTCTTTTACCATGGTTGACAGAGGAACCATGGTTCTATTTCAATCAATAAAAATAGTATTTGCAACAACAACAAAAACAGTCATGAATACTTATTGAGGACTTATCTGCTTTATATCAACATTATATATTCAACTTTGATGACTCTTGAAAAAGTAAGGATAAATTGCTCAGGTAGACAAGTAAGCAGCATGCTCCTGCCCTCTGTCACTCATTTTTTCAACTTTTATTTCTCCTTATTCTGCATCGAAGAGCTCAGACAGCGTTCCAAATATGCAGCTGGGGAAACATCTTTGGGTTTTGGCTTGAGAAAGGCAGTAGATGGAGGAAGCATGGGCATATTTGATAGGAGGGGTAATGGGGACAGAAGCCTCTACAGGCATATATAGAATTGTCTTAAATAGTCCCATTGTGTTTATGTGTATGGAACCAAACAACTCTGATTTCAGTGTCCCAGTGTGAACTTCTGCTTTGAAGCTAGTTTTAAGGCTGAGCAGCAAAGCAGAACCAGAATTGTATATAACTTGGGTACACTCTATGCCATCAAGAATCCAGGTGTGACATTCTCTTCTAAATTGAGAATTTATGGCCATTGGTACATTTACTCAGGTAAATGATATGGTGACAAGACTGAATGAGCCATTAGTTCAGTAGCCAGGGTTCAAATGAGAAGAATTGTTATCTATAACTGTGTCTATATCTGTCTATGTATGTATGTATGTATGCATGTATGTATGTATGTATCCATCTATCTACCTACATATGCATGTATGTATGTATGTTTGTATCCATCTACCTACCTACATATGCATGTATGTATGTATGTATGTATCTATCTATCTATTTACCTACCTATATCAATCATCTATTCTATCTGTCTATCTATCTATCTATCTATCTATCTATCTATCTATCTATCTATCATCTATCTCTCTATCGCTCTATCTATCATCTATCTATGCCTTTCAGGGACATGGAAATACTCTTTACATGGGGTTTAGTTAACCACTGGGACTTCATTTAATGGAAGCTGTTTGGAATGCTACTGGACTTTTGTTTTGCTGAGTAGAGTCTATCAGCTGGAGGATTTTGAATTTGTGTGTGAAGAGATAATGGAGAGGTAGCACGATTTGATGGGGCTGTGAGAAATTTTTTTTTTTTTTTGAGATGGAGTCTTGCTCTGTCGCCCGGGCTGGAGTGCAGTGGCCAGATCTCAGCTCACTGCAAGCTCCGCCTCCCAGCTTTACGCCATTCTCCTGCCTCAGCCTCCCGTGTAGCTGGGACTACAGGCGCCCGCCACCTCGCCCAGCTAGTTTTTTGTATTTTTTAGTAGAGACGGGGTTTCACCGTGTTAGCCAGGATGGTCTCGATCTCCTGACCTCGTGATCCGTCCGTCTCGGCCTCCCAAAGTGCTGGGATTACAGGCTTGAGCCACCGCGCCCGGCGGAGAAGTTTTTTCTCTGTAATATAATATAACTTCTCTACTGCCTACTGATGAAAATTTGATAAAATTTCAATTTTAGGATTGAATTTGTGTCTAATTTTGAGTGTATTATACACTAAGATAGGTTCTGGGAGAGCACAGGATGAGAACCAAGATTGTAAAGCTGTTCCCACATACATGGTTTACATAGCAAAGGAAAAGGGGGGATTGCAAACTACTCTCCATTCCACTGGGTACAACAAAGAGAAGGGGCTCAGGAAACATCTATCCATACACTCTAATGCCATTTCCAATGCCTGATATGGTAGACATTCAAGAAATACTTCTTGAACAAACTTTTGTATTTTAGAATGAATGAAAAGAAGGTGGCAGAAGACTGGACAGTATTCCTCAGTAGTGGAAACAGAAAAGAAATATGCCCCTGTTCACTCTTAAAAGGGGTGTGTGTGTGTGTGTGTGTGTGTGTGTGTGTGTGTGTGTGTGTGTGTTTTAAGGATTAAAAATAAGCAGGAACTCCTCAAGAAATTATATTTTTTTGTGTTTTAAAAATAAAACCAGCAAGCCAGTGTACTGGCAACATTTGAACCTTTAATATTAACTATGTCTGTTTGAAAGAACCTGTTCATTATAGATATGTGGTGGGTGGAGGAGGAGTTATTTGGTTAATAAGAAACAGAATAATAATAATCCACATAGACCGTGTTTTGATTATTGGTAGATTGCTTTCTTTTGAAGACCATGAAATGAGTCATAGCTCACAATTTTCTTTTCCTTATTACTATTATTATTATTATTATTTCAACTTTCATTTTAGATTCAGGGGAGCATATTCAGGTTTGTTATATGGTTATGTTGTGTGATGCTGAATCTTGAGGTATGATTGATTCCACCTCTCAGGTACTGAGCATAGTACCCAATAGGTAGTTTTTCAACTTTTGACCCCTTTCTCCATCCCCCAAGTAGTACCCAGTGTATATTGTTGCCATCTTTATGTCCATGAGTACCCAATGTTTAGCTCCCACTTACAAGTGAGAACATGCAGTATTTGCTTTTCTGTTCCTGCATTAATTCACTTAGGAAAATGGCCTGCAACTTCATCCATGTTGCTGCAAAGTACATGGTTTTGTTCTTTTCCTGTGGCTGCATAGTATTCCATGTGACTATGTACCACACTTTCTTTATCCAATCCATACTGACAGGCACCTAGATTGGTTCCATATCTTTGCTATTGTGAATAGTGCTATGATGAAAATATGAATGCATGTGTCTTTTTGGTGGAACAATTTATTTTCTTTGGATATATACCCTGTAATGGGATTGCTGGGTCAAATGGTAGCTCTGTTTTAAGTTCTTTGAGAAATCTCCACACTGCTTTCCACAGTGGATGGACAAATTTACTTTCTCATCAACAATGTATAATCATTTTCTGAAAATCAAACCACAATGCGATACTACCTTACTCCTGCAAGAATGACCATAATCAAATACTCAAAAAATAATAGATGTTGGCATAGATGTGGTGTAAAGGGAACACTTCTCCACTGCTGGTGAGAATGTAAACTAGTACAACCACTATGGAAAACAGTGCGGAAATTCCTTAAAGAACTAAAAGTAGAATTACCATTGGATCCCGTAATTCCACTACTGGGTACTTACCCAGAGGAAAAGGAGTCATTATACAAAAAAGATACTCGCACATGCATATTTATAGCAGCACAATTCGCAATTGCAAAAATATGGAACTAGCCCAAATGCCTATCAATCAATGACTGGATAAAGAAACTGTGAGAGAGAGAGATATATATATATATAAGCATTTTCTGTGTGTGTGTATATATACACACACACACACATGCATATATATGTATGTATATGTACATGTATGTATATATGATGGAATACTACTCAATCATAAAAAGGAATGAATTAATGGCATTCACAGCAACCTGTATAGGATTGGAGACTATTATTCTAAATGAAGTGACTCAGTATTGAAAACCAAACATTGCATGTTCTCACTCATAAGTAGAAGTTAAGCTATGAGGATGCAAAGGCATAAGGATGATACAATGGACTTTGGGGGCTTGGGAGGAAAGGGGTGGAAGGGAGTGAGGGATAAAAGACTACAAGTTGGGTTCAGTGTATACTGCTCGGGTGTTGGGTGTAACAAAATCTCACGAATCACCACTAAAGAACTGACTCATGTAACCAAATACCACTTGTTCCCCCAAAACCTATGGAAATAAAAATTAGTTTTTTAAAAAAAAAAATGTATAAGCATTTTCTCTTCACAACCTTGCCAGTATTTACTGTTTTTCGACATTTTAATAACAGCCATTTTCACTGGTGTGAGATGGTATCTCACTGTGGTTTTGATTTGGATTTCTCTGATGATTGGTGGTGCTGAGCATTTTTAAAATGTTTGTTGGCTACTTGTATGTCCTCTTCTTCTTCTCTCTCTTTTTTTTTTTTTTTTTTTGAGATGGAGTCTTGCTCTGTTGCCCAGGCTGGAGTGTAGTGGCACGATCTTGACTCACTGAAACCTCTGCCTCCCGGGTTCAAGAGGTTCTCGATTATTTTGCCTCAGCCTCCTTGGTAGTAGCTGGGATTACAGGCACGTGCCATCACACCTGGCTAATTTTTGTATTTTTAGTAGAGACAGGGTTTCACCAGGTTGGCCAGGCTGCTCTCGAATTCCTGACCACAAATGATCTGCCCGCCTCAGCCTCCCAAAGTGCTGGGATCACAGGCATGAGCCACTGCACCGGCCTATATATCTTCTTTTCGGAAGTGTCTGTTTATGTTTTTTTTTTTTTTTTTTTTTTTTTTTTTTTTTTGACAGAGTCTCACTCTGTTGCCCAGGCTGGAGTGCAGTGCAGTGCAGTGGCATGATCTTGGCTCACTGTAACCTTCCACCTCCTGGGTTCAAGCAATTCTGGTGTCTCAGCCTCTCAAGTAACTGGGATTACAGGTGTGTGCCACCACACCCAGCTATTTTTTTGTATTTTTAGTAGAGAGGGAGTTTTGCCATATTGCCCAGGCTGGTCTTGAACTCCCGAGCTCAGGTGATCCACCTGCGTTGGCCTCCCAAACTGCTGGGATTACAGGCATGAACCACCATGCCCAGCCTGTTTATGTCTTTTACACATTTTTTAAATGGGGTTGTTTTATTGTGTGTTGAATTGTTTAAATTCCATATAGATTCTGGATATTTTACCTTTGTTGGATGCATAGTTTGTTAATATTTTCTCCTATTTTGTAGGATGTATGTTTATTCTCTTGATAGGTTCTTTTGCTGTGCAGAAGCTCAGAAAAGAAAAAAAAGTTTAATTAGGTCCCATTTGTCAATTTTTGTTGCAATTGCTTTTCAAGACTAAGTCATAAATTCTTTCTCAAGACTAATGTCCAGGATGGTGTTTCCTAGGTTTTCTTCTAGGATTTTTATAGTTTGTTGTCTTACATTTAAATTTTTAATTCATTTTGAGTTGATTTTTGTTTGTGGTGTAAGGCAGGTGTCCAGTTTCAATCATCCTCATATGGCGGGCTGGCTGTTGTAGCACCATTTATTAAACAGGGGGTCTTTTCCCCATTGCTTACTTTTGTCAACTTTGCTGAATATCCGATGGCTGTAGATGTGCAGCTTTATTTCTGGGTTCTCTATTCTGTTCCATTGGTCTATGTGTCAGCTTTTGTACAAGTACCATGTGATTTTGGCTACTGTAACCTTATAGTATAGTTTGAAGTCAGGCAATGTGATGCCTCCAGTTTTTTTCTTTTCTTAATATTGCTTCAGCTATTTGGACTCTCTTTTGGTTCCACATGAATTTTGGAATCATTGTTTTCTAGTTCTGTGAAAAATGATTTTGGTAGTTTGATAGGAATATCATGTTAATGATATCTAGTCTTCCAATCCAGATCATGGAATGTTTTTTCACTTGTTTGTGTTAAAAGGAAAACTTTAGCTGAAATAAATTTAAAGGAGTTTAACTGAGCAATGAATGATTCATGAATCAGGTATCCCTCAGAATCACAACAGATCCATAGAGACTCCCGCGCAGTTATGTGGTGGAAGAAGACTTATAGACAGAAAAAGGGAAGTGAGGTACAGAAACTAGAAGTGAGATACAGAAACAACTGGATTGGTTACAGCTCAGCGTTTGCCTTATTTGAACACTTAGCAGCGTATGAGTGGTTGAAGTATGGCTGCTGGGATTGGCCAAGATTCAGCTATTGTTACAGGCACATATTCTTGTTAGGTTTTCAATTTTGTCTACCTATTAAGTTAGGTTACAGTTCATCCACAAGCACTGAAATATAGAAGTACAGAGTCCTTCTCAGTTCATATTTAGTTCAGTTTAGCAATTCCCCCAGTTTGGTCATTTTCCCAATTTTGGGAGATTGGCTAAAACTTTAGTCTTTGATGTCACTACCATCATTGTAAATATATTTATTTAGTCTTGAAACCCTCTGGAAGACAGTACAACGGTGGGTTTTGCAAGATGGGATCGAGGACTGAATAGAGGGTACCTCCTTATGCTGGAACATCCTGTCTGTAGGAGAAAAATAAAACCTGATCTGTTCTAGGATCTATGTGCTTCCTTAAAGTCTTAGTTGGATCATGTCACATTTAGCATGAGCAACTCCGTTTTTATTTGGTTTGGTCTGTTGGGGCCTACTGCATGAGCTCAGTCAAAACAATAGCCTCCCATAATTTTGTTTAAAAATTTCCCCTTTGTGGTCAGGTTCTCACTTACGAGAGAATGTGACCAAAATTTAGGGCCTTAGTGCCACTCTTAGTTACCATCATTTTGGGTTTTCAGTCTTAGCATGTGATTCATAGGTTGCAGTGTCCTCATGGTCACACATTTTTTTTCAGCTCATGCCTTTTCAGTTGAAGAGAGACCATCTGACATTCTAGAGATGGCTGCATGCAAGCATTTAAAACCTTTGGGGGAATACAGCACACCAGGGAGACTGCTATTATGACTATTAGGAGGATAATACCAAGAGTTTGGAGTATGTTCCTTACCCAGCATCTCCTACCCAGCACCACCTAAAATTAAATAGATCAAAGAATGAGCTAGATAAAGAGTGTACTTGCTTAACTAAGGAGCCTTTCATTAATCCCCTACAACTGAATTTCTATAATCTATATTTGATTTATTTCTCCATAGTCCACAAAGGCCAGCAGTTGCACACATACTTTTCTGTTTAGCCAATTCTATTATTTAGCATAACTTTCACAAGAGAATTTAAAGTCTGTTGTGTAATGATAGCCTTTACAGTAGAATCTGCTACAGAGTTTATCATGAGGAATACATTTCTAGTCATTGCTTCTTTTGCTCCAAACCATGGAAAAAGGACCTAACAGATGATGCCCTTCTAGAAGAGTGAAGGCCTCCTGGAATAATTCTCTTTAACTCATGATGTGAGTTAAGAGGAGTGAACCAATGTTCTGTTTCTGACTGATTATGAGGTAATGTATGTACCATTAAAGTTTCTCATTTACATTGGGCCTTCATCTTTTATCTATGATAAAGTGTAAGATTATTCATGCATAATGCTGGCTGCAAAATCCTTTACAGATAAAAGTATACCCCATAAGTGCACACAACAGACCATCTTTTTACTTCTATTGCTCATAGAGGTATAAGCAAGGAAAAAAATATTTAAAGACAAGAGTCTCGTGATAGTAGAGAAGTCTTGACCTGTGATCTTGTGAAAAGCTGTTCACATTAAGGATGCCATCTTCTTCTGGGGAGAAACTTCCCTGGTTAGCTTTACCTTAAAAGTTCCAATAGGTGTACAGTTCCAAGAGTATGGAGTGACCATTTTCAGTTATGACATTATGAACCCAAAGTTCAAGGTCCCAAAGTTTTGCTGTAGTGTGAATGGCAAGGACAGTCTTTCTTTGATATTCTCAGAAGATCCAATCTTCAGGTTAGATTATGAAGGGGTTGATTGTCCTTAGCCAGTGAATCATAAAAAGCTTTCTTTACCTGGTGAAAATACACTGTAGCATAATAATCTACTGTCATAACATCAGCCTTTTTGCATGGGAAAGCTTTTATACAACCAGAAAACATGCATTGAAAATGAAAATGGAATGAAAGTCCTTTATAAAAATGTTTAAATAGTCCCTCAGGTAACCAAATGTACCTGAAGCTTTGACTGTTTTCCCAGGAATATGGGTTTGACAAATCAAATGTTGGTCATAAATTATTTTAGCAATTAGGAAGTCACAACACCAATATATATTTAATTTGGATCATTTTATCTTTTCCATGATGACTCATGGAATGCAAAACCTTTAATAACAAAAGCTTAAAGGACTCTGGAAGGACAAGGTGGCCATCCTGATTCTCTGTGAGTCCATGCTTAATCCATGCTTAATTAACATTAGATTTATGTCCTCTTGAATACCAGTTGTTTCTCCAAATTAGGTGCATAGCACTGATAACTGATGGGTTATCATAGGTAATTTGACTTAGACCATGGAGTTCATTCAAACTGTATATCTAAACAATTTCAGTATTGGCCGATTAAGCATACAAATCGGGCGAAGTATTTGCTTGGTATTTAATTAATTTTCGTTCTACTTGGGTTAGCAGTTTCATAAACCAGTCTTTTCATTAAAGTTTCGGGAATTCTTACCCAGTACAAATGATATGATTTTGAAGTTATTAGAAACCTGTATTCAAGAGTGCTTATCAGGGCCCTTTCCATCCTTTCATGCGCCTCCTAAAAGACACCATATTCTAGGATTTTGTGTGCTTGTGAAGTTGTTAGAAACTGCATCAGCATTAAACAATTAACTGTGGAAATGACTTTAAATGGTCAAAGTTAAAAACACAATTGACAAGAAAATTTGATTATTTCTGTGGTCTAAAATAACATAATAATCATAATTATGATTGCTTGCTTATACCCACACGTATTAGAATTTTAGGAATCCCATACCATTTTGAAACATATCTTAATAGCATTCACTAAAATATAACCTGAAGAAGGTTAAACATTATTTTTTATTTTGACAATGCTTTCCATGTAACTTAATATGTCAAATAATCCTGTTTACCTCTCTTTTGGATGTGACAGGGACCCTCTGTAGCATCCAAATGTTAGAGGTCAGAAAATATAATTTTGAAGCTGAAATTTGATTTTGAGAAGCCTATCAAATATTCTAAAGGTTTAAAACACCTGGTATTTTAAAATAGAATTCCAGGCCACTATAAGTCATTCATTTAGGCAAAATGATGATCCCAAAATTTAAAAAAGGCAAAAACCTTGACTGATTGATAGAGGGAAGACGGCTTCACAATCTATCTCTTATCTTTCCCTTCTTTGGTAGTTTGTTAAAAAGGCAAACAAAAATATTGCATTATCTTTTAATATTACGTAAAAATCTTATTGAAGAGAAAAAGCATAATTTCACCCTTGCATTAGCGTACCATTAATGTCAACCCCAATTCTTAATAAAACTTCATAGACAAATTGATTCAATCTTAATCAATTCGACCATAAGGTGAGATTCTCATAACCCTTTTATAACCCTTTACACATTTTTGTTAAAGAGCAAATCTGTGCTCTAAGAAAACCCTGTTGTGCTTTTATTTCAATGTTCAGTTTGTGGGAAAAAAAAATCCCTTTAAATTTAGTCATGTTCACACACAGAATTTCTTTTACAAGATGAATTTTTAGAAATCTACAACTTGCTCAGTCTTTTAGCTTTATCTTATCTAATTTAAAACAATCCTTTAACACTCTATGCAAAAACTTATATTCCCACGCCTTCTTGTAATCTTTTACCAAAAACACATTTCATTCTCTTCACACACCTTACATGTAAGACTGTTTTTTTCAGTAGTTTCAATTACATGTTATAATGCTAATTCTCAGCAATTTTCATTTTTGTTGAAAAACCTGTTAAGTGATTGTAATTATGTACTAGGTTTGGAGCCTAGGAAATCAGAAGTGCAGATAAGAGGCTGGGCGTGGTGGCTCGCGCCTGTAATCCTAGCACTTTGGGAGGCCAAATGGGAGGACTGCTTGAGGCCAGGAGTCTGAAAAGTGCAGATAAGGTCTGACTCTTCGCAGCATAGCGATGGGCGTGGTAACTCCACGTGTCCCCAGGCCGTACCTAGCTGTAAAGTATGCCAAGTTGAACGGTTTTCAAAAGACAAAGAACCAGTTTATGGACCTTAAAGCATTTAGTAAAACTAATATCTCATCTGTCTAATTTAGACCAAATGTCTTTATTTTACTAATAATATTTAAAGCTGTTTTTATTTCACAAAGATTACTAAAGTCGTGTGAAAGAAAAGGTTTTATAGTTTTAATTTTTCTTTCAAACTATTTAAGTGCTTATTTTTTATTTAAGTCATTAATTAGAGCTCTTTTACATAAACATCACACACACACGATACATGTATAATTAAACAGACAGACCCACCAAAGATCCAGTAGTTGTAAGATTTTTCATTTGCCAGTTTTAAGTTTCTTAATTGGATTACTGGCTTCAGGGTGGAGCCCTTGGAGAAACAGGGCCAGGAAAGCATGTGATTTCTACAACCTAATTTAAAGCAGGTACAGCTGGAAGGCAAAACAGATTTCCCCCATAATTAGTCTATCTCCCATGAGAGTCTTATCTCTTAGTGGGGTAGGGATGTTGCCATACCTTTTAGGTGGCCAAGAGCATGCTTCTCTGATCCGAATGTGCAAAGAGTTGTGTACTCCCCCAAAATGCCATTAGCTATCCCCCAAAGTGTATTTCCTACCTAGTTATTACACATCAAAGCTCTCTCATAATTTGAAGTAATTTCTGATACCCCCAAAAGTAAAAAATGTGGGATAATCCAATGCAAAACAGAACATAGCCGTTGATTTTGAGAGGGACTTATTTGCTTTCAATTCCTAGGGTTTCATGAAGAAAAGAGAGGTTTCTCCCCAAAAAGGCTCTGTGATACCTCCTCTGTTTTTCCCAATGAGTCCAGGCTATTAGAGCTTGAATATCCACTTTTAATTAAGCTGACTTTTAACCATAGTGCTCTTTAAAAAAGTCCTTTTAAATTTCTTATTACTTGACTTTAGTCAGTCAAAATGCCCAATATTTCTGGCTCATTCTCTCATCTGAGAATTGAACCCTAAACGTGGGTTGTCATTGTAAAATGATAAAGGCTTAGCTGCTGAGCTATAGAATTAGGAAGCTTTCATTGCTCTTCCCAGAAGGACCGTAGAGCAGTCAATTTTGAACTTGCAATAGCTTTTAACAACTTGAGATAATTTTTGAAGCTAACTATAATATAAACCCCCAAATTCCTGTTTACTGGAGGGGAGACCAAGATAAAGTACCACCACCTGGTTGCAAGGTCAAGCTCCCAAGGACATGACTGACCAGTTTGCTGGGCCATCTTGAATAGTGGGCTTATGGGGTCCTAAGGCCATGTTCTGCGCTAAGGTATCCCTCTTTCTGACAGAAAGATACAGAAAGACAACTTCATAGCACAAAGCACACCAGATTCACTATACCAGTCTGACTGGTAAGAAATTCTTGCCATTTTGCCAGCATGCCACATTTCTGGGTTCTCTTTCTGTGAGTAGCCTTAGTGACCCTGTTAGCTGTATCAAAGCCCCGGGGGCCAAGCTGCAACATAAAGGAAAATCATCTGTTTTTCTATTTTTATGGAACCACAAGAAAAAGCCTCAGTTTTATAAGTTGCTGCCCAACTGGTTGCATGGGGGAGCCAAATTAATATTTCCTATTCCCGTCAGAGCAAAATACATGTGTTTTAAATAAAAATATTGAAATCTTTTTTTAGAAGCTTCTGCATGTCAATAGGCATCTGTAGATGAGACTAATTTGGTAGCCCTCATTGTTTTAAATGCACTTCAGTGTGTTGTTGTTCATTTGGAACATTCCACTGCAAATTATCTTTAGAAAGATTTTTCCATTCCCCACAAATTTCTGAAAGCCAAATTTTACAACCCCTACAATTTTACCATTTACTACCGGTTTCTTTCTGACCCAGTCAGATGTAAGAGGACTCTAACTGAATCCAAGCCAGTTAATTACCAGATCAAATCTTTTCCTGAACCCAGTCCAGTTTCTGTCGTAACTTCCAAACCCAGTTTGGATCAGAAATTTGCTCAAAGAAACTCAGAGAACTCAAAACACAAATCCCTGGAGCTCTGAAATCCAAGAGAGAACTTACCAAAATCCCCAGCCACTCTGAGAGATCAAGGGACACAAGCGAGTCCTTGCTTGCTCACTCAGTACTCCTGGTGGTCGTTAGAAGCACTACTTTGGATCCCACTTCTGACACCATCTGTTAAAAGAAAAATGTAAGCTGATTTATATTTAAAGGAGTTTAATTGAGCAATAAATGATTTGTGAATTGGACAGCCCTCAGAATCACAGCAAATTCAGAGAGACTCCAGCACAGCCACATGGTGGAAGAAGATTTATAGACAAAAAAGGGAAGTGATGTACAGAAATCAGAAGTGAGGTACAGAAACAACTGGATTGGTTACAGCTCAGTGTTTGTCTTATCTGAACACAGTTTGAACACTCAACAGTGTGTGAGTGGTTGAAGTATGGCTGCTTGGATTGGCCAAGACTCAGCTATTGTTACAGGCACATATTCCTAACTTAGCTTTTCAATCTTGTCTATCTATTAAGTTAGGTTACAGTTTGTCCACAGGAACTCGAATATAGAAGTACAGAGTCCTTCTCAGGCCATATATAGTTCACTCTAACATTCGTATCATCAGTGATTACTTTCAGCAGTGTTTTCCATTTCTCCTTGTAGAGATCTTTCATTTCCTTGATAAGATGTATTCTTAGGTATTTTATTTTTTGATGGCTATCGTAAATGGGATTGCATTCTTGATTTGGCTCTCAGCTTGAACACTATTGATGTATAGAAATCCTACTTATTTTGTACATTGAATTGTAACCAAAACATTATTGAAGTTGTCAGTTCCAAGAGCCTTTAGGAGGAATCTTTAGGGTTTTCTAGGTATGGAATCATCTCATCAGTGAAGAAGGATAGTTTGACATCTTTTTTTCCTATTTAAATGTCTTTTATTTCTTTCTCTTGCCTGATTGGTCTGGCTACGGCTTCCTCTTTTCATTATAAAGCAAGCTCAGTTCTTCCAAGGAGCTTCATCACAAGTAAAAAACAAAGAGTAATAAAACAGAGGCTATTATCTTATTTTTTTTCACTGATACTCCTTGATACACTGATGAAATAATAGGTTGGAATCTAGTTGATTTATTAATTTAACCCTGATCAATGTAGATTGCTGCAGGACTGGTTAAATTAATGAGAAAAGTGACCAAAATGAATGAATTTGAATAGCCAAGTCTACATCATTCACCTTAACACTGATTTACTTTTGTTTTGACCAATCAATTTGGCAATGAAGCAGGTAATGTTAAAATGCAATGTCCTTTTTGTCATTTTCATAGACTTTGCCATTTTAATTCTACTTTTTTTTATGTTTAAACAAGATAGATTGTTGTTTGAAACTTTTTGTTTCCTGAAATACAGCCATAAATATTGAGGTTGGTATAAATATAAGTGAAATCAAACAAAGTTTTAACAAATAGTATCTCTCAAAAATTTTAAGTTTTCACAAAAATGTACAAGGGAGAATGAAGTAAGGATAATTTTGTACATATTCTGATTACCAATGTTATTATTTTTTTTTATTTTTCTTTTTTTGAGTCTCATTCTGTCACCCAGGCTGGAGTGCGGTGGTGCAGTCTTGACTCACTGCAGCCTCTGCCTCCTGGGTTCAAGAGATTCTTCTGCCTCAGCCACTCAAGTATCTGGGATTACAGGCATGAGCCACCATGCCTGGATAATTTTTGTATTTTAAGTAGAGACAGGGCTTCACCATGTTGGCCAGGCTGGTCTCAAACTCCTGACCTCAAGTGACCTGCCCACCTCAGCCTCCCAAGATGCTGGGATTACAGGCATAAGCCACCGCGCCTGCCCCTGTTATGCTTTTAAGGGAGAAATTGTGCATGTGTGTGTGTGTGTGTGTGTGTGTGTTCGTGTGCACATACACGTACATGTATACAGTGATCTAAAATAACATTGATTTGAAATCAGTAACGTGGCAAAGAAAACTTTCTCATCTGATGTCTTTAATAGAGTAAAACTCGCTTCTTTGAAATTGTAGCAAACAGAAGTGAAACATTATTCATCTTCTGTGATATTTTCTAGCCTAGGTATAGTATCTGACAGCATTCTATTTTGATAACCTCTCTTTGATGTTTTCCTTCTTCTACAAAGTTTTTTACAATTTGATATAACTTGTAATAAGAATTTAGAGATGCATTTTCACCTTCTTCCCAGGGATCATTGTTATCTTTTAGCAACTCTTCTGTTGGATGCACAGAAAGAAACTTGCCATATTTATCTTTTAAGGGGATTCTATTTACAAAGCAGTCTACTAGTGATTTATAGCAGAAAAATATGAAATAGAAGGAACACCTTTATAAAAGAACTTCTCACTCTCCAAGAAAAGGAATCCCACACTTTGACAGTGTATAACTCTCTCTGAGATCATGATGCAATGTCATTTGTATAGCTATATGGATATTCTGTTTCTTTTGTTTAAGCCTATATCTATGTGGTATAGACATAAAATTCTTTTTCTGTGAAAGTAGGGAAAGATTGATAGAGAAAATTGGAATAATCCTGATAGCTTCAGACTATTAGATGTTGTCAAAAGAGATTGAGAAACTATATTAGTTGTTCCACAAAATAACCAGGTAGAAAACATGTCTAATAATGTGTTGTAAGGTGATGGATGACCCATGAAGGTTCTCAAGGAGAGCTGATCTCCAGGCTATCATAAACATTTAGTACTAATTACAATAAAATGAGTAAAAAGGCATGATGAAGTAAATAGTATTATTTGATTAGGGCTTAATGGACAGGGGCATAATAGAAAGGAGAGAACTGAAGGAAGACAGTGCAGCTTTGTGGTTTTGATGAACCATGCTCCTTCCAATTTCATTGAGCTTTGGTCAGGTTATAGCTAGTTATTGGCTTCCTTGAGAGGCAAGTGCCTTAAGTGGGAAATTAACTGATGAAATGACCCTTTTATCATTATGAATTGTCTGTCTTGATCTCTGATGAAACTCTTTGCCTCGAAGTCTGTTTTATGTGATAATACTATAGGAACTCCAATCTTCCTACACTTGGTGTTTGCATGGTAAATCTTTGATATAGTTTGGATACTTGTCCCCACTCAAATCTTACGCTGAATTGTAATTGGAGGTGAGGCCTGGTGGGAGGTATTTGGATCATGGGGCCGATTTCTCATGGCTTGGTGCTGTCTTCACAATAGTAAGTTCTTGTGAGATGTGGTCATTTAAAAGTGTTCAGCACTTGCCCTGCCCCCACTCTCTCTTTCTTGCTCCTGCTTTGGCCCTGCAACATGCCTGCTCCCTCTGTGCCTTCTACCACGACTGTAAGCTTCTTTAAACCTCCCTGGAAGCTGAACAGATGCCAGTACCATGCTTCCCGTAAAGCCTGCAGAACTGTGAGCCAATTAAACCTCTTTTCTTTATAAAGTACCCAGTATCAGGTATTTCTTTATAGCAACGCAAGAATAGCCTAATACAATCTTTTTCAATCTATTTACTTTCAGGTAGATTTCTTATAGAAAACTTATAGTTAGATCTTTCTTTATTTCCATCCTCATAACCTCTGCCTTTTAATAACTGTGTTTAGTTCATTAACACATTTATAATCATTCTGGTTTGGATTGGATTTAAGTCTACCTTTCAAGTATATTTTCTGAATAACATGTTTACCTCCTCTTGTTGTCACAGGTACTAATTTCAATCCGTTTGCAAATCATGTTGGTTCTACTTTGAAAATCAATTAAGAATCTAAGTTTGTTTTTTGTTTTTTTTTTTTAGTCACCTACACCACTGCCACCTACTCCAAACCATTTTCCTATCTCACTTGGATGATGATGATGATAATGATGATTTTTAGAGACAGGGTCATGCTCAATCACCCAGACTGGTATGCAGTGGTGTAATCATAGCTCACTGTATGCTCAAACTCCTGGATTCAAGGGGTCCTCCTGCCACAGCTCCCAAATAACTTGGACTACAGATGCACACCACCATGCCTGGCTTTAATTGTTTTATTTTTGTAGATATGGGGTCTTCCTATGTTGCCCAGGATTTCATGCAGCTGTTTATTGTAAGAAACTTTTTAAAAAAGTAAAATACAGGCTCTAAAAAAGGTGATTTAGTTAGATTTAAAGACTATAGTCTAAGTATGTAGAATCTGATGGTCTAATCACATGAAAAAATAAAGTTGGACTGTCTAGAGGAGGGTTTTCCTACCCAAGTCTGCCAGTTACAGTATCAGCTACATCAAGCCCTGCTTCTCTGTTTATCAGTTACCACAGGAAGCTCTAAGCCCACTTGAATTAGTTTTTGAATTCTCATTCTGATACGGCTTTGTGTAGTTTCTAAGCTGGATTCCATCACCCACCTTTCCTCATTTCTTAAAATACATCTCTTCTGCTCTCTAGAATGCATTTGCTATAAGCAAAAATACCCCAGCTTTAAAGGTCAATATTTTCTCTGTCTCTTTCACTTTTTTTTTCTCTTGAGCCATTAACATTTCTTTTGGCCAATAACTGAAATCAAATACTATAAACATTTTGTCCCCATCCTTCTAGATCAGTGACTACCTTCTTTCACATACTCTTTGAACTACTGGGCTGGGAAGTAGTATAGATATGCTGTTTGCTCTTCATTGTTGTTCTCGATTTTTTCTTTCGGCCTTCTAAAGAGCCACAGCTTTAAAACACATACCATTGGATCATACTACTCACATGCACCCCTTGCACAGTCAGCTGGAGACCCCATGTTGCTTCTCTTAATTCTTAGAAGACTTCAGCATGTGGCTTGCTGTCATCTTCTCCATATTACTCCTGCTAGAATTTTTGGGGGGATCACTATCCCAAGTGGAAGATATCTTTAATACCCTTGTCTTCTTGATTTTTCCTTCTCCAATGATCTTGTCTCCTTCCTATTTCAGCTATTCCTTCCCATTATTGCACCTTAGACTTTGTCACTACCAGTAACTACTTTCTTTCTTAAATCTTAATTTCAGACTTTCTGCCTTCTATCTATCCAGCTCACTCTTTCTAATATATTATTTCCAAAAAATTATTTGTACATATTGAAACCCATAATTCTTTGATTCTATCATGTTTTAACTGTTGCTTACTTGTGGCCATGAGAATGCACACTGCAGACCTCTTACTACAGGGAATGAATTGACCAAGGACCCCTGTGGCTGCACTTAGAAATCAAATGCTGCATTGTGCTAAGGCCAATGACAGTGTAGTGAACATTCTAAGGAAGACCCGTTCCCGGGAGACATGAAACTCCTTTGTCTGCCAGCTTTGGCTCAAAGACTCTCCGGTGGCTTGTTGAACTTTCCTTAGATTTCATGACAGGCTAGGATGCTTATACCCAACTGGCTTTCCCTTGAATTTTTCACTCGTGTTCAGATTTACATTACGGTGTGGCAGTTCTCCTCACCCTCTATGGCTCCATTTCTGTGTCCTTTCATACAGACATTTCCCCTAATAAAATATTTGTACTTTTAATCCCATTTTGTATCTGCTTCTTGGAGGAGCAAAACTAAACACTTACGCTGCTCATATCCTTACTATCATTCTTACCCATGATTGAACTCTATGATTCACTCACTTTATACTCCTCTAACTCTGTACATCCTTTTTATGTTGTCATACTTGCCTGTAAATCCCCCAATTCTGCTTATATCTATCCATTTGCCTTCTTTGGGCCTGCAGCTCTATAACTCATTGTGGCTGGACACAAGCCAATCTGATCATCTTATTTAAAATTCAAGACTAGCAATGTTTAGGGAAAATTCTCTTTTCTACTTCATTCACATTTTCTCTTTTGTAGATACCATGTTAGATCTTCCCCTCCACTGTCAAAAATTCAGCATTTTCTTACTGTCTTCTGTGATGAAGCTGCTTCCTGTTTCACTAAGGAAATGGAAGCAATCAGAAGAGAACATCTACACATCCTCAAAACCACATAAATGTGTGACTTGCAGCTGTATGTATTTACTTTGGTTTCTCCTGGTACCAGGATAAACACTTATTTAAGACCAACCCCTCTACTCATGTATTAGATTCTGTTCCTTCTGACCTACTCAAGGATATCACTTCACTAATGTCCTCACTCTCTCCTGCACTTGTCATCTCCCATATGAATATGGAATCATGAACATAAAATCATACCACATTAAAAACAAAACAACTGGCTGGACAGGGTGGCTCATGCCTGCAACCCGAGCACTTTGGGAGGCTGAAGTGGGAGGATTGGTTGAGCCTAGGGATTTGAGACCAGCTGGGGTAACATAGTGAGACCTTGACTCTATAAACAGATAAAAAAGAATTTTAAAAAAGCAACAAATAGAAACCTCCATTTGTACCATATAATTCTCTAGTTATCATCTGATTTTTTTGCTGCTTCTTATGTCAAAATTGCATATTTTTTACTGTTCACTTAACCTCTTCTATTCTTTCTTGAATCTACTCTAGTAACATTTTCTCATCATTACTAATCTACCAAATATTGCGTTGTCAATGTTATCAATGGCTTTAGCATCAATCTTTTAGCCTTCTTACTGGAAGCATCAGCAGCATTTGACATACTCATTTCCTTCTTTTAACATATTTCATTTTACATGGCTTCCAGAACACTATTTTCTTGTCCTCCTACTTAACTGTCCATGGTTTCTCAGTCTCCTTTGCTGGCACCTCTTCATTTCCCCAACATGTAAACTTTGATTTAGTCTTTAAACTTTATTTTTCTTCAGCTGTACTCCCTCTCTAGGGGATCCCATCCAATGCATGTAGGTTTCAATAGTATCTCTAAATGTTGATTCCTAAATTTACATGTACATCTCTGACTTCTGCCTTGAGTCTAGGCTCATGTTTCTAGTTGATGTTTAGTAGGCATCTCAAGTTCAACATGTCTAAAACTGAACTCTTGATACACTTCTCTCTGTATCTCTACCACAAACCTGTTCTTTTCCCATCCTTCCCCATTTTAATAAATGTCAATTGCATTCTTGTTGCTCAGGCCAATAATCTTGGGCATATACTTACCTCCTCTCATTATTATAGATATTAATTTTAATCCATTTGCAAATCACGTTGGTTCTACTTTGAAAATCAGTTTAGAATCTGAGTATTTTTATCCCCTCCACTACTGCCACATACTGAAAGCCACTCTCCTCTCTTACTTGGATGATGATGATGATAATAATAATAGTAATTATTATTATTTTTAGAGACAGAGTCTTGCTCTGTTGCCCAGGCTTGAGTGCAGTGGTGCAATCACAGCTCACTACAGCCTTGAACTCCCGGGCTCAAGGGATCTTCCTGCTATAGCCTCCCAAGTGGTTAGGACCACAGGTACATGCCACCATGCCTGGCTTTAATTGTTTTTTATTTTCGTGGAGATGGTGTCTTGCTATGTTGCCCAGGCTATTCTTGAACTCCTGGCCACAAGCAATAATCCTGCTTTGACTTCCCGAAGTACTGAGATTATAAGCATGAGCTACTGGGGTCAGCCTCATTTGGATTATTGAAATGGCCTTGGAATAGTCTTCCTGTTTCCTCACTTCCTTCGTGTCAGTTAGGATTTGGTATTGCTATATATGAAAGAACTTCCCAAACAGTAGAACCTTAAATAAGATAGAAGTTTATTTTTCTTACATATAAAATAGTCCAGGATTGGTTTGTTGTTCTATGATATCAGTGACTCAGACTTTTTCTACCTTCTTGCTATACAATGAAGATGTCTAAGATGGTCATAGTCTAAGCTGGACACTAGAGACATAAAGTCCATATCTAATTCAGCACATAGGCAGGAAAGTTGAGGAAAACAAAATGCTTCCTCTTTTAAAAGTCAATTTCTGAAAACTTCACTTACCATTTCCAGTTTATATCCCTAGGGATGAACTCAGTTTTATTGCCACTTATAGGTGCAATGGAGGCTGGAAAATGCAGTCTTTATTCTGGGTGGCCCGCTGATCAGATGAATATTATAGTCTCCATAAATAAATGTATATAGTCTTCCTAAATAAATACAGTCTTCTAAATAAATATTTAGAAAGTAAATATTTGGGGGCTATGAAACTGTCTTTGCTAACCCCAGTAGAGTTATTAATCCATCCAGCAGCCAAAGAAATCCTCTTAGAGTATAAGTTATCTGCTCAAATTTTCCAAAGTTCTTTGACAGCCCATAAGACTCTATATTCGAGTATATACTCTGGTTCTTGGCTCCCTCTCTGATATCATTTTTTTTTCTACTCTCTCCCTTATTTACTGTACTCCAGCCACATTGTCCACCTTGCTGTCCTCAGCCAGATATTCAATTCAATTTATTCTCTCACAGTTCTGCAGGCTGAAAGCCTGAAATCCAGACACTGGCAGAGCCATACTCCCTTCAATTGCTGTAGGGACACTCCTTTCTTGCCTCTTTCAGTTTCTGGTGGTTCCTGGTGTTCCTAAGCTTTTGGGACGATCACTCCAATCTCTGCCTCTGTCTTTATATCACCTTCTTTCCTATGTCTCTGTGTCCTCTCCCTTATAAGAATGCTAGTCATTAAACTTAGGGTCCACTCTAAATCCAGGTTGATTTTTATCATGAAGTCTTTAACTAATTACATCTGCAAAGACCCTATTTCCAAATAAGGTCATATTCTGAAGTTCCAGGTTGATATGAATTTTGGGAGAACTCTATTGAACCAACTACAGGCATATATGGAAGTCTGGAAAACTATTTTTCCAAGCAGAGCAGGCAGCAGTGCAAAGGACATGCGAGAGTAATGTGCTCAGACTATCTGGTTTTAAACCACACAGTTAGTACTCATTTACTATGGCAGCCCTAGGAAATAAATACAATGCCAAGGCTTGTTTCTTTACTCCTATCAGATTACTGCTCAGATAATCCTAACCCAACCATAATAAATAACCACTCCTTTTCCTCTTGGCACTCACTACTCCCTTCTACTAATTTATTTTCTCCCATAGTACTTACCACAGCCTTGTATATGATATAATCAGTTTGTTTATTCTCTCCTTCTTTCTTCCTAAGAACCATGAAGACTTTGTCTATCTTGCTTACTAATGTATTTCCTGGCCCTAGAGGAATACTGGGCATATAACAAGCACTCAATAAATAGAGTAAGTAAATTAAATAAATGAGTGTCATATCTCTTAGAATATTTTCCACACATAATTATTTTATCTGGGTTTTGTAATGGAGTCTGGGAGTGGCATGTTGGTATTCTTCATAACAGATTGAGGTAGACTCGTATGTTTTGCTAGTAGAGATTTTCGTCAATAACCTGTTTATGTTTGCTCTAGTATTTGGATTTTTCATATGAAAATCTAGAACTTCCCCAGAGAGTAAAGAGCACAGGAAATATTATTTTTACCCGGAAAGCTTTTCCACTTCAAGTAGGAGAAACCTCAGAAATCTTCCTGGGGTATGTCTGATTCTGAGAGAGGTAACTTTCTGATACGCCCATTAGAGAGCTGGCGAATGTCTTCCAGAGTAACGGAGTGAACTGACTGAATTCATCGTATTTAATAGCAAACCATTAAATTTTAGAGACTTGAGCACCAAAGTGAATCATTTTAGTTTCTCTTGTAGTTTGCTGTAGTGCTATTTCCATATTTGCCATAATTAAAAATCAGGATCAATGTTTTCATTTCATTGGCAGTAGAAAGTATTTGAGGGGTTTTGAAAGGAATGTAAGTAATTTGCAAAATGGATTTTAATGCATTGAAAAAAAATTAGAAAAGGAATTAGAAGATGATTTCAAGAGTTTAGACAAGAGTTGATAGAGCCAAAGGTGTGGTCTTGGGTAACTGGTGGTGAAACAAACAAAAAATGAGACAACAAGAGGAAAAATAGGTTAGGAAGGAAAAAGGATAAACTTACTTTAGACACCATTGTTCCCTTGAGAGGCACAGAGCTTCTCAAGATTTCTGAAACATGCCCATATAGATCTGGGGATTATCCACATAGTGCTGACTCTTAGTCGCAAAAGCATACAGGTTAAGGCAAGAGGAAAGAAGAGAGAGCCCAAGATGCAATTCTGTGAACTAGTTCTATAACAATGTATCCATAGTTAGAAAGCTTTCCTTGGTATTGAAATACACTAGGAAAAGATACACTGGCCTTACTATCACCAACATTGTAAAGTTAGATACCGATTGCCTTGTGTGGCATTGTTTCCCTACTTTAAACGACCTTGTTAAATTTTCTTTATTTATGAAGGGGCTGAATCCAAATTCTGTTGAATGAAATTATTTCAGTAACTTTGGCTGAGTTTTATGTGGCCTAAAGGTTACATCACAAAATTATCACACGTTTGGCACAATTGTTAGAAAAGCCTTTTATGCAAAAGGCAAAAATTAGCATAGGAATGGATGAAGAATGTAGCACATCCTCTTTTCGTACCCAAGGAGTAATCTTTCTTTGTAGATACATTGGCAAAATAATGCTTACATATAGGCTTACTTTGAAAATTAAAGCAAAAAGGAGTTTTCCTGTTGGGAATAAAAAGTGTAGCTTTAAAGTAATTTTTTTTAAAAAAAATCTTGCCCTGAACATAAATGAGATTCTTATATTGTTTACTGACAATAGTGATCTGGCACACAATAGAGTGAAATATGAAGCCTTTGTATGTTCCAGAATTCTATTTTGATGTTTTGCTATTGGAATACTCAATTTTAGAAACAAATTTACAAATAAGAGGTGACAAATAATTTTGGGGCATTTGTGATTTTTTTGTTCAGTGGAGGCAGCATGTCGAGGTGAAAAGAGCATGAACTTGGTCATTGAGCAGACACAGCTCTGAATATTGCTCTGCTGCTTACTGCCAGTGTGACTGTTTTGATTTGTTTATCTGTAAAATGAAGACAAGCACTTCTATGTTATAGGATTGTAGGATTAAATGAGGTCATACATATAAAATGTCGAGCATTATAATCTTGATAAATATATTTTGGATACAATGTGGAATAACTTGTGGATTATTTTTCTTTTACGTGTCAATGGAAAACTTTCAATAATACGTGACAAGTTAATTTGTAACAAAGCACATACAGTTTAGGAATCAAAAATGTATTAGAGCTCTTAAAATTCACTTCTTTATTATTCTGGAGAGGGTAATGTATATGACATGCTTCTGATTTCTTGGAGTCATCTTATTGTTTCATTTGGCTCTATTATGAAACAGCTTTGATTGCATGGGCCAAAGGTAAGAACACAGGTGGCTGCACAGATATTTCCAATGCACCATAAGGGATGGGAAAATACCACAAACTGCCACCATCCTAGTAGCCTTAGGATTTTGGAGACATCTGTTGGTTATGTTTTTGGGAAGAAAAATCTGCTCTTTTATGCAATGGAAACATTTCTTTTCAAGGAGCCACTAGAGCATTAAGGAAGGCAGTGTCCCTGAGAGATTGGTAATAGGTCATTTAATCAACCGTGTTTGAGAGCTGCCTTCTGCAAAAGATTACTCTGTGCTCTGGGGCAAGGCTGGGAGCATGGGGGCAGATTTACAGGGGCATGAATAGGCAGGGTCCCTTCAGTAAGTACTATTTTTCTGATTTTCCAGGTGGTTCTAATTAAAGCAATGTTTAATTTGTTTACACCTGAATTATTTACAACTGTAATAAGAAATTTTCCTAGGTAACAAATTTATAGAATAAGCACAGATCATCTTTGGGTTCTGAGACTTTTCCTGAGTAGTGTGCCTTTTCCAGTACTGGATACTCTCCGTCTGCACCATCCCCGGATAATTAGTTGATATCTTATTTCTAAGGAGTTTTGCTGAAAGCTTGTTTATTAAACTAGCATTGCTACTTATGTCTAAATTCTGAAAATCTTGAGAGATGAGGAAGCTTCAAAATGCCACATGCCAATAGCAGAATCACACTTTATCCCAATAAGGTAGAAAAAAGGGAACATTTAAATATACAAATGTGGCCACAAAATCTAAATTTTAAAAGAGTATATACAAAAGATGAAAATAGGGAAGCCATGAGAGAATATTAAACTAGCAGATACCTATAGGTCATGTTAAGAAGAATAAACTTAGCACTGAAAACATGGTAGGACTATACAAAGGCCTTTTAAGCTATTACTAGAACTGAAAGAAGACCAAAGAAGGGATAAGCTCAATGTTAGCAGAAAAGGGGTGACAGGAACACAGGTCCTATGCCACTCCTGTTGAGTGGTTGTTTCTCTTTCCTGGTAAACTGCAAGGCTGCACAGTACCCACCATCAGTCGGGAGTAGTAGCTCCTTGGCTCTTGGTTGGAAGATTCCCTGAGGGAATAGAAGCTTCCAGATAGGTGTGGCCAGCACTGGGCAACTGACTGCTAAATTTAAGCTGGGTAGGACCACTTTAGACTAACTTTTTCTTTTACTAGCACCATTTAACCTCCATGCTTCCAGAATTGTGTGTGTTTGTAAATTTCGTATTTTGACCAAATGTGAAATTTTGTTTTTCTTTATGAAGTGGAGACATACAATGTACTTAAAAAGCACCCTATATATCTAAAACTGGATAGTTTTCAAAACACTTGAATGGGAAATAGATAAGTAATAAAAATCATATTTACTGGAGAGTTTACATTTTCTAAAATAAAAATATAAAATAGTATTTATATTTAGAATTTTCACAAAGAAATATTTCTTTTCCTGAGTGCCAATGAATTTCTCTATTTGAAGTACTGACTCACTTATACTCCCTTTAATAATAATACATTCAGTGTGCTTAATATTTTTAGAAAGTCCATTTTCTTCTGGGATTCTTGACTCTTATTTTTGAATCTTAGTTGAAGGAATTCATGAGCTTTACAGTCAGACCTAGCTTTAAATTCCGGCTCCACTAGTTTCTGCATGTGTGTTTTTGGGCAAGTTATTTACACTTTATGTTTTATTTTCTTCATATTTAAAAAAAATATATTAAAAAATAATGGATTTTGATAGATGCAAAAGCTTAGATGAATTTCAAAGTCATCACGCTGAGTGAAAAAAGCCAATCTCAAAAGGTTGTATATACTATATGATTCCATTTGTATGACATTCTTGAAAAGACAAAAATGTAGTGACAGATACAGATCAGTGATTACTGGAGTTTAGCAGTGAGGGGTTTATGTGTGTGACTGTAAAGGGGTAATATAAGAGAGGGTAATGAAGTGTTGGAACTATTTTGTGTTTGATTGTGGTGGTGGTTCCATGAATCTATACATGAATCAGAATTGATGGAACTGTAGATCTAAAAAAAAGTCAATTTTACTGTATGACAATTGAAGAAAAGAAAATTGAAAAGTAAAACTTAACAGAGACAAAAAGGGATATGACATACTAGGCCCATGGAGCAGTTGGTAAGATTAACTGAGATCATATAATTGTGTATGTGCATGTAAAGCACTTAGCACATTCATTGTTGGTGTTCAAAACCTGTAGCTGTCTCTTTACTTTTGCTTTTAGATAAGTCATTTACTCCCCCTACACCTCAAGTTCATTCTTTCTTGAAAAAATGAAAAAATAAATCACCCTGTATTTTGACATACAGCAGAGAGTTTTTGTGTGAAGTTGAAAGATGCATTAAAGCACTGTTTTAGATTTTTTGGATAGATTTAATATACAGCAGGGATTTATCTTACCCAGTGGAATATTGCCTTCTAAGAAATCTCATGTGGTTGTTATGGGAATTAAATGAGGTAATGAATGTAAAGCATAGAACATATAGTAAACACTCAATAAATGACAGCCAATTGGCATTGGAAGCGAATTCCAGTACTAGACATATCCATATGACAGCATTGCGGAAAATATATGCCAATGTGTTATAAACTGTAAAGTATTATTTAAATATCATATCATCATTATAACTTATTTTCCTTTAAATTCTGTGACTCTATCCACTGCATCATCTATTTAAATTCCTCACAGTGATTTATCTTTAAGCTAATACCTGTCTTAATAATAAACAATTTTTCTAAGTAGAAGGAAAATCATTTTTTTTTTTTTTTTTTTTGCTGGGAGAGTGTTTGTCTTCCTCAGCGATAACTGAGGAAGCATTGGAAAACTTAACGAGAATTTTCGTTGTGGGATTGTGACATGTTTCTCTCTTGGCCATTCGTGATTTCTTCTATGCTCTCCTATACAATAAATTGTCGTAACCCTAAGGATAGGCAAACCATCCTCTTCTTGAATTATAGTGATGTCTGTTTCAAAGCCAAGGTTTAAAAATATTCCTTTAGGATGAGCTCATGTCCTTTGCAGGGACATGGATGCAGCTGGAAACCATCATTCTCAGCAAACTATTGCAAGGATAAAAAACCAAGCACCACATGTTCTCACTCATAGGTGGGAATTGAACAATGAGAACACTTGGACACAGGAAGGGGAACATCACACACCAGGGGCTGTCGTGGGGTGGGGAGAGGGGGGAGGGACAGCATTAGGAGATATACCTAATGTAAATGACGAGTTAATGTGTGCAGCACACCAATATGGCACATGTATACATATGTAACAAACCTGCACATTGTGCACATGTACCCTAGGACTTAAAGTATAATAAAAAAAATTCCTTTAGATCTATCATGCTTAATGGAAAAAAAATGTAAATAAAAGCAAGCTCTTTTTTAAAAAAGTAACTTGTATGTCTTTGCTATAAAAAAAATCAAGATATATTTTCAGAACACTGGAGAGCTTTCTGTGAGAGTTGGCAAATGCATCAAGGCATTGTTTGTAGATATTACTTTTGATAGGTTTGATATACAGCATAGTTTTTCGCGCCAATGGAATATTGTCTTCTTACAAATCTCATCAGGCCAGCAGTGCTGCTGCCATGGGCTGGCTTATCAGCTCCAGCCAGAGTGTGCTGCACTTGCACGCACCTTCGTAGCCTGAGAGGAAAATAAATTGTACCCAAGCAGTTAATAAGAAAGAATTATTGTGAGTGAGATGCATGACATTATGAGTGAGTATCATGTTTTACAGACTAAATGTTGATTTGCCAAAGGAGAAGAAAAAGCCTTTCCTGTACATAAAGTGAGAATTTTATTTCAAAATTATTAAAAATTATTTGCTGGTTTCCTAGTTCAAGAAGTAAATATTATCTATTTTTGCTGTGTTTTGGGATAGTACTGAACAGGTAATTCCCATTTTCTGTCGTTTGCTAATGAACATTTTTATCCACTCCAACTATTTACTATGTTTTTTCTATGAAGTAGATATATAGTACCTATAGGTACATAGAATGTATGTTTTAAAGCACCAAACATATGAATATGATCTCCAGTAGCATGTGAATTGCTTGTTGGGGGTCAAAGGTCATTGTTTAATTTTGCACTTGTTTGGGTTAGCATTTCCAATGCTAAAGGATTTGTACTTGAAGAGCATAAATAGTTAAATTTAAGAGAGGTTAACTACTAATATAAAGTATAATCTCTGCTAAAAAGGGAGATGAAGTCTTAGTCCTTCTATTGTAATTAGGCCCTAGAAGTTTGTTGATCACAAGAAGGTGAAATAGCTTTTGTAAGTCTACAGAACTATTATGTGGAGGAACTGGATTTCAGACTGAGAGTTGTCCATTTCCACTCAGAAAATGCATATTTTGAATTAATTTTGCTTACTCTATATTTAGAAACAGAAGAAACAAGATATCTAGTAAAATAGTGGTTTTTTTGGTACCACATCAATCCTAAATACTTAGTAGCTTAACCCAATACAAATATATTTCTTGCCTATTAACAGTCTGGTGTGGATCTCCCTTGTCTGTGAACAGCTTTCTTCCACCTGGTGATTCAGGAACCCAAGAACCTTTACCTTGTGGCTACACCATCCTTAGGGGCTTGAAGTCCTTAACATTCATCTGAAAATGGAGAGACAGTACTAAAGAAGAAATGCCTGACTTAAAATCCCTGACCTGGAAGAGACACCACTCTTGCTATGTTATTGGTGAGAACTAGTCAGCACATTGGAATGTAGGGGAAACTGAGTAGGTAGGCAGAAATTGTTAAGGCCTTACAGCCCCAAAGTCTAGCCCACAGATGACCGTCTATAATCTCTTTCCTCAGGGATGAAGGAAGGATGGTCACATGGAAAATGGCGAGAAGTCTCTGTCTACCACTGTGGAAATCTCAGCTTTCCTGGCACATCTAGTAAAACTTTGAGGTCATGTGGGAACATGTTGAAGAGATTTTTTTCTTTATTATTAATTTAATAATCAAAATATGAAGGGGAAATTTTGTGCTTATAAAGAAATTAACAGCATAATAGAAACAGAAAAATAGACAAGGGGTGAATGCCTGATTGAAAGCCGCTTAAGGTAGTGATTCTCAAACTTTAGTAGGAATAAATCTTAACTGGGGTGCTTGTTAAAAAGGGATTTCAGGATCCTACCTCCCAGAGAATCTGATTCTGTTGATCTAAAGTTCAGTTCGGAAATCTGCATTTTTCACAAACATGTTAAGTGATTTCACTTGAAGGTAATACAAGAACCACACTTTGAGAAAAAACTGCTCTAGGGCAATGGTTTAACAAAAAAGGTAGCCTGTAAGCTATAAAAGATTCAGAGGGAAGCCCCTTATTCAAGATAAAACTTGTCAGAGTTGGCTTCTAGAGTCTGGATTGGAGTCCAGGGAAGCTCCACTTTTAAAGATTTTCCCCACGTGAGTCTGGAGTACATTGTGTTTAGAAACCACTGTCCTAAGTCTTATGGCGTCCCCATCTGTGAGACCAGGCCTTGGCAGTCCCAAATTTTAAAATTTAAAAAGGTCGGCCTACTAGAAAGTAATCTGAGAAGGTGCCAACCAAGCATTGCTTCTCTTTTTTCTCTCTAATGCTAGAGCAGCATGGCTTTCCTTAATTTGTGTAGATAATAAGGAATATGGTTTTGTTTTTGTGAAAAGCTGATTTTTTTTCTGAACCTTCCTAAAAACGTTAAGGCTCACCATGTAATGAAATATGCTTTTATTTGAAGACAGAAAATGAAGGAAAGAAGCAAACAATAATTAAATCCCCTAAATAATGTGAGCTTTGTGGTTAAATCTCCATGCTACTCTTTGAAAATTTAATAAGGGAATAAAGGCTGTTTTCCATTTGTGTAATACAGTGCCACATTTCTCTTTTCTATGAAATTGTCTGTGGTTAAAGTGTGCCTCACAATTTAGGTGGCTGAGTATCTAGCTTGAGAGAATTTTATGCGTCTATTTTTTAACTCAAGTCACTCATGTACAACCGTATTATCTCACATCATAGTAGGATATAAAACCAGGAGACTAGGTGAGGGGAAAAAAGTCAGGGATGAATGTCATATTATACGATCTAATTACACACAGTCCCTGACTTACATATGCCTGACTTATAAACGTCCTTGCATTTACAAATGGGTTCTCCAGAGAGGGCCAGCTGAATTCTTCTTTTCTTTCACCCCTTCTCTTTCTGCTGCATTCATAGGTCCAGTACTTTCAAGGCTATGGCAAAGAGGTCTGTACCTGTCAGGCTCTTAATGCTGCCCCTATCTTTACTATCTCTCTCTCTCTCTCTCTCTCTCTCTATAAATAAATAAATGAATAAATAAATAAATATATATATATAAAAACACATAAAAATATATGTGTTTTAAAATATATATATTAAACACAGTACTCACATTAGAAGTAATAATAACTAGGATGAAAGAGCAGAAACGTAAGGGGAAAAAACATGCAAACTTCATTCTAATCTTATTTCTTATAGCCCTTTCCTTTTCCTTGGCCCTTATAATGCCTTTTTACTTAAAAAAAAAAAAACCAAAATATTGTGTTTACTTTTGCAAACTGCCTGCTTCTCATGTCTGTGCTTCACCCCAGATCTTCTCTCAGGCTATGGGCATCATATCACTTGTGGTGCAGAGTTGGTCCTGCCCCACTGATCTACAAAAAACATGGTGAGAGGAAGGAAGGATAGTTAGTGCTTCCACTGGGGGAAGATGTACTATGAACAGCCCATGCTGTAACTTGAAATATACTTTTTTATAGAAACAATGATTTGTATGATGGTTATCATCCATTTTATTTTGAATACTATGAATCTATATTTTGATTTTAATAAGATATTGATAGCTATTTTTGGAGCCTAATCATAATGTGTGTACCACCTTATGATCAATAACTTGCTTAGAGGATTGGTGAATGAATGAATTGAAATTAAAAAATGAATTTGAAGTTCCTATCCCTGTGTTTAATGTAGTAGGCAATTATTATTTATTTCTCTTTTCTATGATTTTTTTTTCCTATGGAAAAAAGTTCTAAAAATTCCAAATGACAGACTCCCAAATAAACTTTTGAAACATGTCTATCTAGTAGGTTTATCGACTTATCTATTGGATCAGGCATGTCACCCACAGTGTCTGCTGAGTCGGTAGGGTCCATGTGGAATCAGGACTGAGCTGTCAATTTTTGTACAACTCATAGGTTGACTGGGAGTTACAGCATGCTGTAGTACAAAAGGCTTTCTTTAAAACAGCTGGGATGAACCAATTAGATAATTTTTTTTTTCACAAAATTGTGAACTAAGAGTCCATTATTAATTAATAAAGTTTGCTGGAGCTGAGGTACATGGTAACCAGTTGAGGTCAGGAGCCAACCTGGACCCTACTCAGGGGGACCTTGGCTGAGGGGATTGCTGAGAGAGAAGAGATGATGTAGGTAGAGTTCCAGATAGAAGCACAGGCAGGGACCATGGGGCTGCTGAGGGATAAGTACAACAGACTTGGTTCAAGACTTTCCAAGCCTTAGTTCCTGTTTTTCTGACATCTGACTAAATTTTGCCTCAATTCTTGGATCAAGAGCTTACAGTTTCTTCCTCTTGTATGTGCCCGTTCCCCCTTGGTCCTGTTCTTTGTGACTGGAAGAGATCTGACTCAAGCAGGAGTTGTACTGTTAAGTTCTCAGTCCACCACTTTTCTTGGAGTCTCCTGACACAATAACTTTTAGACTCATCGAAAGAGAGTGGAATTGATGAATCCATGTTAATTATGTAATTTACAAAATGCCCAATGTTAAAGCTAGACTTTAATAGAAAAGAATACATATCTTCCTTTTAAAATTGTGCCTTCGTTGTCCCCATTTATTTAAGAAGCATCACTTTTTCCAGAGCTCATGTTGATTTCACAATCCTAGAAAATCATGTCTATGTGCCCTTAACAAAATCCTTGAGTTCTCAAACACTGCTGTAGAAAATCTTATAGGTAAATTATGAAATTAGGAAAATCAAGACCAAGGTTGGCAAAATGAAGAAACAATCTTAAATTTGTAATAAGGTTGAATGAACAAACATATTTCTAAGAGTGTATGACATTGGACATTAGCTTTTATTTTGTTATTGTTGAAGTGGAAAAGGTTACCTTACTTCATATCTCTTTCCATTTCTTTTTAGGTTTGTTTTATCTTGAGTGAACCTCTGAATCTATAACTAACAAACTGATTTTAAAGCAACAGCTTCCCCTGGAGCCCAGTGCTGTGGTGTTTTGGAGTCAGGCGTGAATCTAAGCTCATGTTAACCACCACCTAGTTGTCTCAGGTGGGTCAATTCATTTGCTTAAGAGCAATGAACTTTTGTTTCCACAGCTGTAAAATACACAATTCCCTTCTTAACTGGATTTATAAAAGTTACAAAACTTATAAATACTTTTTATAAACTGTCAAAAAATACAGATGTGTATGAAGAGTTGTTATTCTTACCTGTCATTCCAGCCATCCTGATGTAATTAATATTTTGATGTGAATCCTCATTTGTCTTTCTCTATATGCTTTCAAGTTTATAGCAATATAGCATCTTACCACATATTGAGAGCTCAAAAAATCTATGTTAAGTGAATAAAATAAGATATATATATATATAGACACACACACACAGAGATATATTATACACAGGAGTTTTTCCTTTTTATAAAAATAAGACCTGACTGTATGTATTATTCCACAGCATGCTTTTATTGATGTGATTTCTGATTGATTCATTTTTTTTTTTTTGCCTATAAAACACTGCTGTAACGAACTTCCTTGTACATAAACCATTATGTACTGGTGCTTTCGTTTTTAAAAATGTTCTTCCATGTAAGATTGTGGAGTCTAAAGTAGGCACTTTAAATTTTTGAATAGATATTGTCAGTTACTTTCCAAAACTAGTTATAGTAGTGTACATGTTTACCATCAATATATGGACTTTTCATTTCTTAAAATGGGAATTCTAATACTTACATCGTAGAATTATTAAGAAGATATGATAACTTGCTTTCCCTCTGTCTTTGTAGATAGGGTGCCTGGCATACAGTTGTGCCAAAAGGCTTTTTTATTTTTTTCCCATTTTCATTTCCATGCTTTCTTGTTACTGGATATGTCTCATGAAAACTCTGACATCTTTCTACCTTTCTCATTGACTGTCACAAGGAACGTGAAATGTGTGGGAAACAGGATCCAACTAAAGTCAAAAGAGTTTCTGCTTATGTAAGTGCTCTTCGGACTAACCTTACCAGTTAGAGGAATATCTTTCTGTTGGCCACAAAGCGAACCCTAGACAAGGTGACTGTGTACCTCACAGCTGGCCCAGCACAGTCTCTGTTTTTGCCTGTCGTTGCAGTGTCCTTTCTGTTTAGTGCCTCTTGTCACTTTCAAAAGTGCCCCTATTTATGTGGTTACCCTGTCTAAAGCTAAAAATGGTCTATTTAAAACAGCAGGAAAAAGAACAGACTAAAGCTTATAGATGAAATTAGAGAGGGGCAAAAACACTTAAAGACTTTACTGTAGAGGGGCTAAGTCACCCAATAGGCAGCAAGACTTAAAAAGCTTAAGGCATTAAGGAAGAACAAAATGGAAATAATCAATTAAACTTTTTCTCCTCTTTTGCCTGGATGAGTGAAAATGAAAGCTTCCAGTTGAGTATGTCTGAGAGATTATCCCAGTTAATGTTAGGATGAAGATTTATATAGTGTGCACATTACTGCTTTGCCTTGGGAACCAGAAATGTGGAGTGTTTATTAAGTAGGTTTCTGTTTTTGTTGAACAGGTATTTTTCTCTTATGACCTGGTTCCACTGTATGATTACATCTCTTTGCATAATTTGTATTTGATATATGTATAAATCCCCGTTTTGAACAGACCATATGGAAAGCTCCACGAGTGCCCTGGGAACCAGGGGTATGCAGTGATTAACCATGGTTTCTGCTATTTGTGCAGCAGATGAGCAGAGCTGTGAAATAAAAGGCATCACACAATGGTTTCATCGCCCTTATTTTGTCCTTTGTTTGGTGATGCTTTACTAAGGATAAGAAAGTAAAACAAAATAAAAAGAAATCCCAGACAAGCAAGGAAGAGAAATGGTAAATAGTTTTTCAGAATAGAATTGAAGGAGGTAGGCTATTCATGGTATGAACTTGACAGCCTGAAGAGTAAACTGTTTTGTAAAAACAAAACTAAAAATGAGGTTGCTGGTTTCTCAGGAACTCCAAAGAACTTTTAATGTGTGTGAGACAATGTGACTGGCAGCAACTGGTTTTGTAATTAAATTTGGTTTAACAAATATTTGTTTAACAAGTATTTTATGTGCATATGTTATGGAAGGGACTATTGTGGGGCATTCAAAAGAATGTAGCTGCTTATCTTTATAAAATTTGCAATCTGTTTGTGGAAACTCATCTGACACAGGAAGTATTAATAAATATCTAGATAAAATGATAGTTTGAAATTAAGTCCCTAGAAACATTTAACCAATCTGTAAGTTATAAAATTCAATATCTGAAGTTCAATTTTTAAAAATTATTTGTAACTGAATTATTAAGCATTGAAAAGAAGAAATAAATATGGGCTTAGTAAGACATGTTTTACCATCTTAGTCCAGCATTATAAAACTTGGCTTCAGCTTTCTCTATAATAGTATTTTTAAAATTTTGCTGAAAATCAAAATTACCTGCGATGTTTGTTAGCACAGTAGGGTTCCAGGTTCTTTACTCATGAATCTGTGTTAGTGGCTGAGATTCCAGGACAATGAACAGGTAAGGGATAGGTGTCTGAAGATACTTTAGAACTCCTGGAGTTCATTCTGTCCACTGCCTTACTACATGAACAACCTTTTTCTAAAACTTATGTAAATGAGAATTCCCCAGTAAGCATCTTCTCCAATATTCTTCAAATTATCTCTCATCTTACAATAATCTGAGATACCATCCAGAAAAGGAGGGTTTGGGAATTTTAATAATGCAGGTGGCTTTAACTTCCTTCTTAGTGGCTTCTTTGAATTTTTACTCTTTCCTTGTGAATGTTGGACCACCATGGCAATGGCACTACAATTTACCATTGTGAAAGATTCAGCTGGGTTCAGGGGCTCCTGATTTTGGAACTGCATCTCAGAGTAAATTTCACTTAGCCAAAGACCATGGTATTTTTGAGGACTGGTGTTTTTAAGGCCGTGGTGAGAAGAAAGCCATTTCAAGCACCTGTGTGTTGCTTGTAAGTGTGTAATGATGGATGCCCGATTTCCAGACACAGGACATTTTCTGGGATACAATCATCAAGCATGTTCTGCAATCCTCCTCCACCATATGTTTCCTACTTTTTTACACCTCATAGTAACTTGATACTATTTACTCACATTTATCCATTATTTTGGGACTGTACATTTGCATCTACTATCTCATTTGATTTCCACAAATCCTAGTCATTGATGACTTCTCTGATATCCCAATCTAACTTGGATACCTGGTTCTAACTCTCTCAAGTCATTCTATGCTTTTTCTCCATTTTGCTTATCAAAGTTTGTAAGAGTACAAGACTTTCAGCTTTACACAAGCAGAAACTATTCCAATTCTTCACCAATGTATCATTTTACTCCTACACAAAGTTCAGAACACAGTATGTACTCAATAAATACTTGTAGAATGAGTAAGTGGAATTAAATTCAACTGTGTGATGCCTAGTTTACATCCTTAGAGAACTGAGACCCATTGAACAGCAAGATTTTATTTTTTTATTATTATTTTTTTGAGACAGAGTCTCCACTCTGTTGCCCAGGCTGGAGAGCACTGGCATGATCTTGGCTCACTGCAACCTCCATCTCCCGGGTTCAAGCAAGCCTCATGCCTGAGCCTCCTGAGTAGCTGGGATTACAGGCATGTGCCACTATGCCCCACTGATTTTTTTGTATTTTCAGTAGAGACAGGGTTTTGCCATGTTGGCTAGGCTGGTCTTGAACTCCTGGCCTCAAGTGATCTGCCTGCCTTGGCCTCCCAAAGTGCTGGGATTACTGGTGTTCGCCACTGCACCTGGTCAGAGATATTTTTTCTCATTCTATTACTCCAGTTATTTTTGGAGTCGTGTGTGTGTGTGTGTGTGTGTGTGTGTTTGTGTGTGTTTGGTGTATTTAGAAACAGGTCCCACTATGTTGTTGCCGAGGCTGACTTTGAACTCCTGGATTCAAGCTATCCCCAACCTCAGTCTTCCCAGTAGCTGAGACTACAGCTATGCACCATTGCACTGGGCTCAAGCAGTCAAAAATTTTTAAAAATAATTGTATATATACATATAGCTAAATAAGAGTGGAACGTGAAGTCATCCTAGTTTTTTTTTTTTTTTTTTTTTTTTTTTTTTTTTTTTTTTTTTTTGAGACAGAGTCTCGCTCTGTCGCCCAGACTGGAGTGCCGTGGTGAGATATCCGCTTACTGCAAGCTCCACCTCCTGGTTCACGCCATTCTCCTGCCTCAGCCTTCCAAGTAGCTGGGACTACAGGCGCTCACCACCATGCCCGGCTAAATTTTTGTATTTTTAGTAGAGATGAGGTTTCACCGTGCTAGCCAGGATGGTTTCGATCTCCTGACCTCATGATCCACCCGCCTCAGCTTCCCAAAGTGCTAGGATTACAGGCGTGAGCCACCACGCCCAGCCGTCATCCTAGTTTTATTGACATTCGGAAGGACTGTCTTTCTTGTTTTCTGGGCTAGATAGATTGAAATAGAATGTGAACTTTTTTTATGGAAATCGTAAAGTTATTAATTTTTTTGAAAAATAAATTATTGAATATTATTATAGCATGATGAATGATTTAATATCTTTCTGTGAAGCATCTGGCATAAGATGTTAAAAACTGTAGCATACTAGCAAGATAGTTCCAGATTGGTGAAAATTGCTTCTGTATTTTTGTTTTAGGGAAACATAGCAATCAAGGAAGAAGCATCAATGAGAGGGCTAGGGAAAACCATTCCAGAATAATCTCAATGAAAAAGTGGGTAAGATTGAGAGATAAGTGTATAGTTAGTATTAGAGTGTAGATTGGAGGATAAAATACAATTAGAGGCAAAGAGAAGGAAGGCAAGGAAAGCCAGAAAACATACTGCTCTGTAGAAGATCTCCTTGGAAAATCCAAATGAAAACCACGATGACACATCATCTCACACTAGTCAGAATGGCTATTAGTAAAAAGCCAAAAAACAACAGATGCTGGTGAGGTTGAGGAGAAAAGGGTATGCTTACACACTGTTGGGATATAAGCATGCTTATACCTTGGTGGGAATGTAAATTAATTCAACCACTGTGGAAAGAAGTTTAGAGCTTTCTTCAATAACTTAAAACAGAATTGCCTTTTGACTTAGCAATCCATTATTGTTTCAAAAGAAAACATATTTTTCTACCAAAAGACACATGTATTTGTATTTTTTTTGCAGCACTATTGGCAATAGCAAAGACAAGGAATCAACCTAGGTGCCCGACAATGGTAAATTGGGTAAAGATAATATGGTGCATATACACCATGAAGTACTATGCAGCCATAAAAAAGAATAAAACCACATCTTTTGCAGTAACATGGATACAGTTAGATACCATTATCCTGAGCAAATTAATGTAGAAACAGAAAACAAAATACTGCATGTTTTCACTTGTAAGTGGGAGCTAAACATTGGGTATTCATGGATCTAAATCTGTCAACAGTGGACACTGGGGACTACTAGAGGTGGTAGGGAGGAAGGAAGGAAAGGGTTGAAAAACTGTCTATTGGGTACTATGCTCACTACCTGAGTGATGGGATCATTCGTATCCCAAACCTCAACATCACACAGTACACCCATAAAACAAACCTGCATATGTACCCCCTGAATCCAAAATGAACAATGATATTATAAAAAAAAGAAAATCCCCTTTCCAAAAAAAAGAAAGATATTCTTGGGACAAGTGGTAGCTGTTTTTTCAAAATCGAAATCAAATATTATGTTACGGGAGCAGGCAGGCATATCCTCACTCTGCTTGTGGATGAGCAAGCATACATTTGATTTGGCTTCATAGACAGCTCTTAAGCATGATGACTACACAAAGGAACAACAGTTGTTAAGTCTCTGTGGAGAAATAAGTTACCATCTAAGTAATACAAGTGCCTATTTAGTCACTATTAAAGGACCTGATTTAAAATAATTGCCTATGCCTGAGGTTGAAATTTAATTTGGTTACCTCACAGAACTACCTCAACAACCTCTGAATAAAGGTCACTTATGACATTGAGAAAGTATAAATTGCTAATTAACACTTCATGTTGAAGTTGAGTTACTTAAGATTTTGAAGAAATGTTCAATGAAATAGTAATGGGTACCAAGATTTCAAATTACTTTGATTTCAAAAGGTAATAAAACCCAAGAAAGGAAATTTCAGCCACTAACTTTAAAAGTCTGTTTTAGAGAAAGTAGTGAGTGTTAATTAGATACAAATTTCTGTTACCCTTAGAAGTGCATTATTTGATTAAATACAAATAACTTAAAACCCGAGTTTGAGTTTGAGTAAACGAAAGAAGCAGAGACGTTAGAATCTTCTGTTTTTTTTTTTTTTTTTTTTTTTTAACCTAAGAGTTTTAAATTTCTTTACTGGTGTGGTGAAGGAGATGTAATGTTGGTATGGATTGGTGGCAAGAGCATGGGGCTTGGCTATTGGCTGGGGAGGAGGAGCTGTGGGTTCCAGAGGCAGAGCCCTGTGGGCTGGAATTCTAGAGTAACCATTTTGTAGATATCAGATCCAAATGAAGCTGGATATACAGAGAAGTGTGCTGCAGAGAGAGGATGAAAATGCACCACTTTCTGATGGCTATGATGTGCCAAACTTTGTGGCATGGACTTTCATATTTATTTTCTACTTAATATGCACAGCGATCTTCAAAGACAAGTAAGGAGACTACGTCTATCTATGAATCCAAGATATTTGATAATTTGCTTGAGTTCAAGCGTGAGAGTCAGGTGTGCACTAAGTGCTGTGTAACTGTGGAGTCAAGGCTGTTTTCCAGGATATCATTCTGCCTTCTTTGCAGAAGTGTGGGTATCTGAGATGTGGTAGAGAAAATTATAAGAAGGTGCTTAAAAGGAGGCGATTTGCAATATGACTAATCTATTGTTGAAAGCTGTTAAGATTAGTGAAAATAATTTTCAGGCATTGATTTATTAAATTTAATTTATTAAATTTTTTTATTGATACATAATAGATGTACATATTTCTGGGACATAAGTAGCAATTTAATGCATTTATATAATGTATAAAGATCAAATCAGGGTAATTGGGATATCCATCATATTACATTTTTTATCCATTTAACAAGTTCATATTTATTAAATGTTTACTGTGTATTGGACATTGCACTAAGCTCTGTCATGAACAAAGAAGACATGTTCCTTAATTTCACCAGTGATATTGCCTAGAGTCAGAAGCTAACTTGCAATAGAAACTCACTATCAAGAAAAGGTATAAGAAAGTAGACGCTGACTGTTGTACCTAAAGAAAGAGTAATTTTAGATAATTACAATCATGAGACACAAACTTAAGAATTCCATAGATCATAATCTCTGGTTTGTTTATTTTAATTTAAACAGGCTGATATTTAATTACTAAATGATATTAAAGCCAGATTTTGATTTCCTTCATTAGGCATGCCTATGAATTTCATAAGAAAAATCTTTGTTGTGTCTGTCATAGAAGGGTAACAATCAGAGGCTCATGGACTGAAGAACAGAAAAGTGAATTGTCAGTTAACCAGTAAGCACTGATATTCTACTTCAGTGAAGCCTTCAAATTTAAAGGCAATTAAAGATGATTGTAACTCATCCCAAGTAGTCATAGGCAAAATTCTACGTATTCTTTGCTAACTCGTTTAGTTTGTTTTATTATCTTACATAACATACCTATGTCCCTAACGGCAGTGAAGGGTTCCTAGAGCTGGACATCTCTGCTCTGTGATGTAATTATCTTTTACATATATTATCTAGGTTAGTGATCCATAGTTTTTTCATTTATTTATTTGTTTTGTTTTTCTTGTGTAGTTGGGGGACTAGAGCCTTATTTTCTTGGCTCCCTTTTTCCCCTTTTAACCTTTGAGGCGTTCTTTGAAGCACAGATTGAAAACCATCAACCTAGCTAAATAGCCCAACTGATCTGGTCACTCCAGGGTTAGCAAGGAGAAAGTAATCACAGATAGGTAACCAATCAAACTGATAAACATTTGTCAAATACCTACCTGTTTGTCATTGTGCTAAAGATGCTTTTAATCTATTTAAGGAGACACGCCAAAAACACATCTAAAGTTATGCGATGTAAGATTAATTTCAAAAAACTTGACATAGGTTCAGAAGCAGTTAGAGAACTCAGGGAAAGTTTCACCAAAAGTAAACAAGAACATGGCCTACTGTCTAATACCTGACACAACTTTTTGCTTTTCCTGTAGGGTAGTTCCCACTTATTCGCAGTTTCACTGCCCACAACTTCAGTTAGCCATGGTCAACTGAGATCCAAAAATATTAAATGGAAAATTCCAGAAATAATTCATAAATTTTAAATCATGTGCTGTTCTGAGCAGTCTGATGGAATCTCACACCATCCTGCTGTGTCCTGACTGGGACATAAATCATCTCTTGGTCCAGCATATCCACACTGTAGACTCAAAAACTAAGTTGTTCATTAGTAACTTAGTAGGTGGCTCAATTATCAGACGAATTCTTAGAATGTCACAGTGCTTGTGTTCAAGTTCAAGTTACCCTTATTTTACTTAATAATGTCTCCAAAGTACAAGATGCTGGCAGGTTGTTATAATTGTTCTGTTTTATTATTAATTGTTGTTGTTAATCTCTTACTGTGCCTAATGTATAAATTAAATGTTATCATAAGTATGAAACTATAGGATAAAAAAGTATATAGTGCCTACTACTATCCAAGTTTTCACGCATTAATACTGTCTTGGAATGTTTAAGCCAGAAACTCTTTGTAAAAATCCCTCTTCCAACGTTTGGACTTCCAGTTAGGTAATACCTTGGTACCAACGGTAAAGAACCAGGTTTTACTGAATGCCATTATCTTGAAGGAGAAACAAATATTCCATAGGACATATTTTAATTATTCCCTCCATAATTTGCTATTTATAATTTATATCCAAAAGCTTCCTCCATAAATCTTTAATCTTTCTGTATGAATTTAAATAAAGGGAGAAAATAGGCAAATAAATTCCAAAAATATAAACCATTTAGATATTTTGATGACTGCCACTGATGCCCTGAACGTCAATGATAGTAATGCTTCTGCAGTGCCAATGAGATTGCTAATCGTATTGAAACAGTTGCTGATTGTAGCTCAATAGGTTTAAAAAAATTTTAGGCGATTATTTAGAGAAACATCATGAACAATTTTCTGCTGTAATTATTTGTGTACATTTCTGAATTCTAACACTAAAAATCTAAATTAGAAGCTGGACTTTGGAAATACTGTAAAATTACTTTTGATAACTTTACTCTGAGTCATTCTTGGGAAATAGTAATTCGTGACTATTTCCATAGAGTTATCACTATTTTATACTCAATAGAGACTCCAGGCTGGTATCTAATGTGGGGAAAAGATGATTCTGCCATTTATTGCTTAAAGAACGACAAAAGATTATTCTGTGATCTATTTTTACAAAAAAAGTTAGTTATTTTTCTTTAAGCACAAAGACAGAGCTCTCTTTACTTACCATAGTTTTCTGAGGCTGCATGTTTTCATTTTTTCTTTCTTTTTCCTTCAAACCTGTTCTTGATAATTGTTGCCTGTGAAGGAAGAATCAGTTTGTGTTGCACATTGATGGAGGACATGATGTGATTTGTACCAAGTGTTGCACCCAGCTAAGTATGGCCCCATTCCCACCATGGGTGCTCTGTTTCCTTAAACTGCTCTTTGTAGCCCCCAAACCCTATTTTTACATGTCATTTAGGCCTGCTCTTGCCAGTCTTGGTTTTTCCTTTCCTGTTAAAATTTTATAATTTCCTTCTCCTTAGAATGTTCCCAATTTCTTCTGGAATATTAATGGAAGGCTATCTGGTTGAGCTAGTTCAGACTAAGTCGTAAATTACTGATAGTCTCTTAATTCTACCATGAGTGTTTGTATTTTTAAGCTTTTTATTACAAATACATTTTTTCATTGGTAGATTTTTAGCCAATTCCAAAAAGAGGTGTAGAGCCAAGGACAGCCATAATTGGCATTCCTTTTCAAAAGTTTTAAATAGAATGACAACTCATTCTGTTTATACTTGACCCACCCTGATGGTGTCACATCAAAACTGCAAGTCATTGAACCCTATCACAGCTTCACTTTTCTCCTTACCTTACTAGCTTCTAGTCTCTTTTCCAGTCTTTTCTTCATTCCTCATGTCTCCTTTAGAATTGTCCTTTAAAAAAAGACATGGAATCGTACAATTTTTTTATTTGATACCCCCTCTTGCATACACAACACAGTTTAAGCCAGGATCAGTCCTTTCCAGCCTCATCATCCATAGCATCATTTTTTTCACCATAGTCAGAATGAATTGCTACCTTCTCTGTGGTCACTCGTTTTAGTCCCATTAAAAAAATAGATTTTATTTCTTAGAGCAGTTTTAGGTTCACAGTAAAATAAAGTAGGATTTACAGGTATTTCCTGTAGGTCCCCTGACTCTACCTGTGCACAGCCTCTTCCCACCACCAATGTCTTACAGCAGAGTGGCACATTTGTTACAACTAAGGGACCTACATTGATACCTCATTATCACTCAAAGTCCACAGTTTACGTTAGGGTTCACTCTTAGGTTTGTATGTTCTATGGATTTGGACAAAACTATAAGGACACATATCTGCCATTCTGTTACCATACAGAGTAATTTCACTACCCTAAAAATCCTCTGTGCTCTATCTATTCATTCCTCTCTTTTTTCTAACCCCTGGAAACCACTGATTTTCTTTTTCCTGAAGTTTGAAGTTAAAAAGTTTAATTGGCATGTAATAATTGTCCACCTTTGTGGGAAACCATGTGAGGTTTTAACACAGGTATTCACTGTGTAATGATCAAATCAAGTCAGACTGACTCCATAGTTTTGCCTTTTCCAGAAAGTCATATAGTTAGAATCATATAGTCTGTATATTCAGACTAGCTTCTTCCACGTAGTAATATGCAGTTAAATTTTCTCTATGCCTTTCATGGTTTGATAACTCATTTCTTATTAGCACTGAATAATATTTCATTGTCTGGATTTTTGTGTGGGCTTAGGTTTTGAACTCCTTTGGGTAAATACCAAGAAGCGTGATTGCTGGATCACATAGTAAGAGTATGTTTAGTTTTGTAAGAAACTTCCAAAGTGGCTGTCTTCCAAAGTGGCTTTACCATTTAACACTCCCATCTTCAATAAATGAAAGTTTGGTCCCTTTTAAAAAATGACACTAGTTATATTTAAAATTTCATTTTGTAATTATTATTTTGATTTTGTTTTACCTATAGAAGCTAAACTCTTTGAGGACAAGAACCTTATCTTATTCATTTTTGTTTTTCCATAGCCTAATATTATATTTTAGGCAACTCGAAAATAGTTTATTAAATTTAATTTTTGATAAAGTGAGCTATTGTTATGATCTATAAACTTATTAGTATGCAAGAATGTAATTGAGGCTTTAAGGATAGGTGAAATAATGTTTGTGGAATCTTCTCTGGGTCAATTATAAAATGCAAGGACAAGAAAGAAACAATTATTGGAAGTATTTATAACGATTATGGTTGAGTTGGGAATATTTAAGGAAGATAGCCTCAGTAGAGTGACGTAGAGAGCAGATTCTAGGTTCAGGCCTGAGAGAGAGCAGTAGAGGTGGACAGATCCAAGAGAAGTGGTTGGGGGAGAAGTTAAAAGTAAAATCCAAAGCAGGAAGGTTCTGATTTATGCTTTAACACCTGTGCTTATTTTATTAATGAAAGTTTTTTGAAAAACAAATCAATTGAGTTTAGGAAGGAATTCTTTCTTCATCCTATTTTTAGATAGGATTTACAGTGGGGTCCTAATGGGTTTACCTCTATATTAATAAGAAAGTCATTATTCCTGGTTGTTAGGGCAAGTCTCCATCATGTCCTTTGCCCTCAAACCTGACAGCAAGCCTTCGAAGTCTAATACATATGATTTCTGTCTAATGTATTTAGGAATATAAAGTTGGGAGCCATTGTTAGGCTGTTTTGCCTTTTTGTGAGAGCCAAATAAATACTTTGTTGTGGTCACATTAATAATCAATGAAATATATGTTTATTAATACCATCTTAAATGTTATTGACAAGCTTGGTTTTCTAGAATTGAAGAGTTCTAAAGAATCAGTCTTTAAGAAGTGACTATTAACTTCCTCTAAATCTTTGTTTGGGTAGGATTTAGCGCTGCTGGTTTGTGTAAATATTGAAGTAATTCTCTTGACCCTTGGAGACCCAGGCCTGGAAAGTGAAGGGAAATCTAACCCAAAGCATAATTAAGAGACACAACGTTGGGCTGGGCACCCTGGCTCATGCCTATAATCCCAGCACTTTGGGAGGCTGAGGCGGTTGGATCACTTGAGGTCAGGAGTTTGAGATCAGCCTGGCCAACATGGTGAAATCCCATCTCTATAACAAATACAAAAATTAGCCGGGCATGGTGGCACATGCCTGTAGTCCCAGCTATTTGGGAGACTGAGGCAGGAGAATCACTTGAGCCCAGGAGGCCGAGGTTGCAGTGAGCCAAGATCGCAGGCCACTGTACTCCAGCCTGGGTGACAAAGTGAGACTCCATCTAAATAAAAAATAAAAAAATAAAAAAAAAAGGGAGAGAGAGACAACATTAAAGAACTTTGAAGTTAATGTAGATACAATAGACAGATGCATGATTTTTTAAAAAATTCCCTAGTATAAAATAAAAAAGCTAATTTGACCTCTTTAAAAAAAAGCTAGTTTGACCAAAGGAAACTACAGATGAGATCCGTGACTTTTGGTGAGTGGTGCTGACTTCAGAGAAACATTTCTCTTCCCTGGTTTTTACTGTTTCTCCTTAGCTTGCTCTGAGTTACACAATTCAGATGGGAACAGGAGATAAATTAATTGGGTTCTACAGTGTTTTCCTTCTTATGAGAGTCTACAATTTTTTCTTTTAATTCTTTAATAGATAGTTTTAAATTGGTATATTTCGTGTTTAGATATATAATATAAAGGCTGGTCGCTTTGGCTCATGCCTGTAATCCTAGCACTTTGGGAGGCTGAGGCAGGCGGATCACCTGAGGTCAGGAGTTTGAGACCAGCCTGACCAACATGGTGAAACTCCGTCTCTACTAAAAATACAAAATTAGCTGGGCGTGGTGGCACATGCCTCTAATCCCAGCTACTCGGAGGGCTGAGGCAGGGGAATTGCTTGAACCCGGGACGCAGAGGTTGCCATGAGCCGAGACCACACCACTGCACTCCAGCCTGGGCAACAAGAGCAAAATTCTGTTAAAAAAAAAATATATATATATATATATTATATATATATATGATAAATAGTGCATCAGGCATTAAAATATAAATCTCACTGTTGTTAAAAATAGCCCTTAATTATTTTGTTTCTTTTCTTGTAATTTAAAAATTCTCAGACAAAGCAGAAACTTTGAATTAGAGTTAGGTAAAGGAAATAGAAAATTGGAGCTGATAATAATGAAAGGTAAGTGAGTCTCTTTCTCATTTGACGATTTCTTTTATCTGCATTCTTAGATTGAAATAATGATAGAAATTCAGAGATAGATGAATGGAACCCTTTTTAGAAAAATTCTAGGGTGATATGGAATTGGTAAAACTGAGATGAATAATTTTTTGGAATCTCTACTGTGTAGCAGTAAAGCTGGCTAAAATAATTTTAAACCTATGAATGGTGAAAATGTAGAGAAACTTGTTTACATTTTGCTAATTTTTTGATGAGTTATGAAATCTGGACAATAAGAAAAGCAATATTTATTTTTTTGTTGATTTTTAATAAAGTTTGTATTGGGGTGATAATGTGATGAGTTGAGTTAGGAGATGAGGCATCTGCCAGTAACTTTCTCCCTAGGAAATCAGCATGTCTTGAAGTTCTTATTGACGAGGCTAACAGCCCTTTACATTCTCCCAGGCAACAATGGAATATCACCAATAATCCCAAAATCTTATTAAGCTTCAAGATGGAAAAGAAAGGTTGAAAATTATGCAAGGGATGTAAAACGCTTCCTTCTCCAGGAGATTTCCTGCTTTTCCTCTAGTTCCTCATTCCTCAGAAAATGATGTTCCCTACAATTAATGCATGGTGTTTTTATTACTTCAGTGGCACTTATATTCTGTCTTATCCTATAAAGTAGTTAAATTTGTATTTTTCTTTTGCTTTCTATGTAGACTTTATATACCCTTTGAATAGAGGCATTGTGTCTTAGCCTTAGCATTGTGTCATTTGAACCCAGATGAAGTTATAATTATGTGAAGGTCTCAGGTAGAATAAATACCATTTCAAATTTGGGATTTTTTTTGGAGGGGGAGTGGGGAAAGAATAGGCTTCTAAACCTAGTATTTATATTTTAACATATGTTAAAAGCATTTTCATAGAATCTCTTCTATGAAAGATTTAGTAGTCTGTTGTTATAGTTTGGGGTAAAATATTCTGTTCATTATTGAAATAGCGAAGCATGTGATTGAAAATGTGCTACTATTAATTTTTTTACTTACATATACAATTTACTGATATAGAAAATTCAAGAAATGTACACAGGTATACAAAAGAAAATGAAAAACACTTCCACTCTTCATAGGCAACAGCTGTTAATTTTTCCATGATGATAAATACTTATGTAATTTTAATCAAAGGGATTATACTGTGCATGTTGATCTGTAACTCTTTTATTCTCTCAAAATTATGTGTAGAATTTGTTCTTTAACTTTCTTTTTCCCTCCCATTTTATTTTCTTCCTATATATCTTACGGAAAGGTCTACAAATTTGAATTTGTTTGTGTCCTTTATATATATATACAAGTCCTCTTTAGAAATGTTTGAAAGCCAGTGTGGCATACCGGTATTTTTCATATTAATGATCATAAGTATATATTGTCTTTTAAATTTATTGTTTAGATTTATCCCAATTTATGAAGCCTAGATTTATTTATTAATAGACCATTAAGTTGTTTCAATTTTTGACTATTGTGAACATTAATAATTATTGCCAATTTTTCTGGGACCCAGTTTTCTAGTATTTGTTATCTTTGTGTAATTCTAGGATAAATTCTTAGAGGTAGAATTGCTAGTTCATACCTATTACCAGACTACCAAAAACATGAACTCATATACAATTTATCCAATAGTACATCAGGGGACAATATGAACCCATTTATAATTTCTCCAATAGTACATCCGGGTATATACTTTCCCTACATCTTTGCCAACACTTGTAATTGTCCATCCATATAACAAAAGGCAAAGTACTTTTTACAAATTATTTATTATTTTTAACAAAGAAAACAAAAGTGGATCATATTTTCATAAAATAAAGGTTGTTGTTGACAATTAAAAACTGGACATGCACATGATTAGAAAGTTCAGATGGCACAAAAAGGTATACTTCTCCCCAAAGGAAATGATTGTGAACAGTTTCTTGACTGTTCTAGAGAATTGAAATTTATACATACATATGTATCTCTTTTTATTTATAAAAATAGTATACTAATATTACTATAATTCTGTACTTTATATTTTTCACTAAATATATTTGGGTGTAACAGCAACTATCTACTTCTGTCAAATGCCAACACCAATTCCCAATACATTTGTTCTTACTTATACAAGTTGTTTTTTATTATGAAAGGTCATTTAAATTATTTCTAGTTT